>NW_020664417.1:41868469-41929125 GCF_002925995.2 Terrapene triunguis | reverse complement strand
GGGCAGGCTCGGCTCCTCCTTGGGATAGGTGGAAAGGGGCAGGCTCGGCTCCTCCTCGGGATAGCTGGAAAGGGGCAGGCTCGGCCAGTCCTCCTCGCGGTAACGGGCGAGGGGTAGGCTCGGCTGGCCTGGTGAGTCCTCAGGCCGATCGCGGCCTGCTGCTGTCTCCCAAGCGGGAGGTCGGCCACAGACATCTGCTCTCTCCGCCCACTTGTTCTCCACTGAGCTCTGCAGGCGGGCTTTTATACTTCCGGGTCGGCACCATGACTTCTGAGGGGCGGGCGCCGGACCCGGTGGCTCCGCCCACGGTGGTGTTAGGGGAGGTTCGGGGCTCTGGAGTATCCCTCCGCCTCGCTACACCCCCCCCCCCCAAGGCTGGCTCCCGTCCATCGGGGCCAGACCCATGCAACTCTCCCAGGCGGGACAAGAAGTCTGCGTTCGCGTGGTCTTTACCAGCCCTATGGTGGATGGTATAAGCATAGGGCTGTAGTGCCAGGTACCACCGCATTAGCCTCATATTATTGTTCTTCATTCGGGCCAACCACCGAAGCACGGCGTGGTCAGTAACCAGTATGAAGGGGGCCCCTAGGATGTAATAACGCAGGGCGTCACAGGCCCATTTTACTGCCAGGGCCTCCTTCTCTATTACAGCGTAGTGCCATTCTCGTGGGAATAATTTCTGGCTGAGATATATAACTGGGTGCTCCTCCCCATCCACCTCCTGAGACAGGACTGCCCCTAGTCCTACCTCCGAGGCGTCGGTCTGGAGGATGAACCCTCGGTTAAAGTCGGGGCTGTACAGGACGGGTTCGCGGCAGAGACAGTCTTTGATGGCCCGGAAGGCGCCGTCACACTTCGGGGTCCATTCCACCCGTCTGGGACTGGTTTTGGTCAGGAGCTCCGTTAAAGGGGCTGCGATGGAGGCAAAATTGGGGATGAACCTCCGGTAATAGCCCACAAGTCTGAGGAATTGGCGTACGTGGCGCTTCGTAGTGGGTGGTGGGCATGCCGCTAGGGCTTGAACCTTTCCCACAAGCGGTTTCACTTGTCCCCCTCCAATAGTGTAGCCCAGGTAGGTGGTCTCCTGCCACCCGATATGGCATTTCTTTGGGTTGGCGGTTAACCCTGTGGCTCATAGGGACCTCAGGACAGCTGCTACCCGCTCCAGGTGGTTCTCCCACCGGTCGCTATAAATGACGACATCGTCCAGGTACGTGGCCACGTACTCTCGATGAGGAAGAAGGAGGCGGTCCGTGAACCGCTGGAATGTCGCGGGCGCACCATGGAGACCGAAGGGCATCCGGGTGAACTGGTAGAGGCCTGTGGCGGTGGTGAAAGCAGTCTTTTCCTGTGACGTGAGGTCTAGGGGAATCTGCCAGTAACCTTTGCTTAGGTCGAGGGTCGTGAGGAAGCGGGCCTTGCCTAAACGGTCCAGCAGCTCATCTACCTGAGGCATCGGGTAGGCGTTGAACTTCGAGATAGAATTGACACGGCGGAAATCGATGCAAAAGCGCTGTGTGCCGTCCGGTTTGGGAACCAGGACTACTGGGCTGCGCCACTCACTTTGTGATGGTTCAATGACGCCCAGCTCTAGCATCGCTCGGACTTCCTCCTCAATGACCTGCCGCATATGATAGGGTAGGGGTCTAGTTGACTCTCAGATCACCACCCCTAGCTCCGTCTGAATGGTATGGTACACGAGGGTCGTGTAGCCCGGTTGGGCGGTGAACGTCCCACGGAACGCCTGCAGGAGGCACCCAGTCTGTTTTCGCTGTTCCACAGTTAAGGACTCTCCGAGCTGAGGTGTTGTGGCGTCTTCGGTCGGGGTAACCCGGGGCCCTAACTCGGGCTCTGGTGGACAGGGATTAATTAAGAGGCCTTCCCGTTCCCTCCAGGGTTTCAGGAGGTTGATGTGGTACCGCTGGACTTTTCTCCAGCGGTCTGGCTGGTTAACCTCATAGGTGACCGGCCCGATATTCCGGATCACCTCATATGCCCCTGCCACCGGGTCAGTAGTTTTGATTCACTAGAGGGTAAGAGAAGTAGAACCCGGTCGCCGGGTTGGAACTCACGGACTCGGGCCTCTCGGTTATATGTTTGGACCTGAGCTTCCTGCGCGGCCTTCAAATTCTCTCGAGCTAGAGTTCCGGCTTGTGCTAGACATCCCTGAAGCTGGAGGACATACTGGAGAAGGCCCTGAGTGGGTGACGGGGCTTGCTCCCAGGTCTCTCTCATGAGATCCAGCAGTCCCCTCGGACGATGGCCATACAACAGCTCGAAAGGAGAGAATTTTGTGGAAGCCTGGGGTACTTCACAGACAGCCAGGAGCAACGGTGGTATCAACTGGTCCCATCGGCGCAGGTCCTCGGGGGAGAACTTGCGCAGCATGTCTTTCAGGGTGCGGTTGAACTGCTCAACCAGGCCGTCGGTTTGCGGGTGGTATACAGAGGTGCGTAGCTGCTTAATCCCAAGGAGTCTGCAGACCTGCCGCAGCAACCTGGAGGTAAAGTTGGTACCCTGGTCGGTGAGGATCTCCCGGGGCAAGCCCACACGGGCAAAGATCTTGACGAGTTCGTCGGCAATGGTCCTGGCGGTGATGCTCCGGAGCGGGACGGCTTCGGGGAAGTGGGTAGCGTAGTCCACCATAACCAGGATGTATAGAAACCTGGCCCGGCTCCTCGGGAGGGGTCCCACCAAATCCATGGCCACCCGCTCGAATGGGGTCTCCATAATGGGCATGGGGATTAGTGGGGCCGGGGCCGTCCGTGAGGGAGCGGCTAGCTGGCACTCCGGACAGGAGCTACAATAGTTTCACACCTCCTGGTGCACCCCAGGCCAGAAAAAACGGGACAGAATCCGGGCGAGGGTCTTTTCCTGACCCAGGAGCCCGGCTGCGGGGACGTCGTGGGCGAGCTTCTTCACCACTCGTCGGTGGCAGTGAGGCACCATCAGCTGTCTCTGGACCTCTCCGTTGCGGGAATCTCGGTCACCCGATAGAGGCGGTCGCGTCGTAATTTGAAATGGGGCCATATCTTGGCCTGGGCGGGATCAATCAGAGCATCGTCTACCACCGCCAGCTGTTCATACGCCCGACTCAGGGTGGGATCCTCCCTCTGGTCTCGGCAGAAGTCCGTGCCAATCTTAGGGTCATCCGCCAACGTTGGTGGGGGGTCTTTAGGCACGCCTTCCTGGCTCCGATGTCCCGCCTCTTCAGCCTCCTCTGCGGGGTCCTCGCGGCAGTCCCCCTCCAATGCTGGGGTGATATCGGGGCTCTCCTGCGCATGGGAACCCAGGACGCACGGGAACTCTGGCCAGTCACGCCCCAAGATCACGGGGTAGGCGAGTCGCGGGGCCAGGCCAACCACCATGGTCCGCGTGACACCGTCAACGGTTAGTGGGACTCGGGCACTGGGGTAAGGTCGAACATCACCATGGATGCACTGCAATAGAACGGTTCCCAGCTGGGGGTCTTCAGGGAAGCCCAGGCTTTGGCGGACTAGGGTCTGTCCACAGCCAGAGTCAACCAGGGCCCGCGTCTGGCAGTCTCCGACAACTACAGGCATGGTGACCTTGGCAGCCTGCGGCGGTCGGGCACGGTTTTCTCTGGCGCAAACGTGCCCAAAGCTGCAGTCCATCTCAGTGCAGTCCCGTTGGAGATGCCCACGCTTCCCACAGGAGAAACAGGGCCCGATTTCGGATCGCCCGGGTCGGGCTGAGCCTCCCCCCTGGCTCCTAGGGGGATTCCGCAGGCTGCGGCCAGCCCCGGTCTCGGGCCCCATGGGGGCGGGCCGAGGGGGACCCTCGGGACGTCTATACCGGGGCTCCTGACTCCGCAGGGAATTCCATGGTTCGACTCGGGTGCTCGTCCATCTCTCGGGGTTGGGGCGATTGAGCTCTGGAGGGCGGCCCCGCATAACTGGCCCGACCGGGGCTTCCGCCGCAAGGAAGTCCTCCATGAGGGTGACGGCAGCCGCTACCATTGGAGGCCGGTGGCGGAGGACCCAAACCCTCCCCCGTGATGGGAGGATGTGGATGAACTGTTCCAATAGGATTTGCTCAGTGAGATCGGGCGCCCGGGGTGTAGGACAGATCCTGGAACCGCTGCCGAAAGGTTTCCGGGCTGATGTCTAAGGCGTCTAAAATCGCCGCCTTTACCCAGGTATAGTCTCTTGCATCCTCCGTGGATAACCCCCGGTACACCATCCCCGTAAAGTATGGTGCCAAGAGGGTGGCCCACTGGCAACGTGTGTGCCAACGCCCACCTGGCAACGTGTGCGACCCTTTCGAAGGTCACCAGAAAGGCTTCGGGGTCATCCTGTGGTCCCATCTTGGTCAGTCTTACAGGCGGGGTGAGTCTGGGAGCCCCGTGCGGGTCTCCCGGCTGGGGCCCCGTGGGCCGGGGCAGGGCTGTCGCCAGCTGCTGTAAGCATAGTTGCTGGAACTCCCTGTATCCGCTGCTGCTGCTGGGCTCCCAGCTGCTGGACGAGCTGCTGTTGCTGTTGCTGTTGCTGGGTGGCCTGCTGCTGTTGCTGCTGAAGCTGGGCCGCCTGCTGTCGCTCCTGGCTCTCCGTCAGGAGCATGAAGAGCTTGGTCAAATCCATGTGTCCTATGGGGGACTGCTCCCCCCCAGACCCTTTCTCACAGGGGTCAAGGGCTCATGCCCACATCCTGGGCAAAGTCCCCACTTCTGGTACCACGTGTAGAAGTCTCGGCCAAGGTTTGGCCCTCAGCGGGGCTGTGGGGTATCCCACTGCCTCGCTCTGGTCCGTCAGTCCTGGTCCAGCGGTAGCGTGGGACAGCAAACACACGGTTAGGGGCTCAGGCCCTTAAGCAGGGGCTGAGCCAATAGTTCAGGAATCCAGGCCCTTAAGCAGGGGCTGAGTCAATGGGTTTGTAGCAGCCCAGGCCCTAGGTCAGGGCGGGGCAGCAATCAAATAGTCAGGAACCCAGGCCCTTAAGCAGGGGCTGAGTCAATGGGTTTGTAGCAGCCCAGGCCCTAGGTCAGAGAAAGGGGGAGTCTGCCATCCAAGGAGTGGGTGGCAGGGGGGACGCAGGCCCTCCCACTCCACTGCATCCCAGGCCAGGGCCCTAGCAGCGGCGGAAACTTGCCGCTGTCAGTGGGGATCCTGGCCGCAACACACTGACATAGGCTCTGGCAGTGTTGCAGCCAGACTGGGGTCGGCTGCCCCCGGGCTACTTCCACACTCCCCCTCATAGGGTACCTGGGCCGTACTAGTGTCCTCAGTGGTCTCCACCAGCATCGGTTCCTCCAGGTAGGTAGCGAAGGGTAGGTTTGGCTCCTCCTCGGGATAGCTGGAAAGGGGCAAGCTAGGCTCCTCCTCGGGATAGCTGGAAAGGGGCAGGCTCGGCTCCTCCTCGGGATAGCTGGAAAGGGGCAGGCTCGGCCAGTCCTCCTCGGGGTAACGGGCGAGGGGTAGGCTCGGCTGGCCTGGTGAGTCCTCAGGCCGGTCGCGGCCTGCTGCTGTTTCCCAAGCGGGAGGTCGGCCACAGACATCTGCTCTCTCCGCCCACTTGTTCTCCACTGAGCTCTGCAGGCGGGCTTTTATACTTCCGGGTCGGCACCATGACTTCTGAGGGGCGGGCGCCGGACCCGGTGGCTCCGCCCACGGTGGTGTTAGGGGAGGTTCGGCCCTCGGCGGGGCTGTGGGGTATCCCACCGCCTCGCTACACTGTTCAGCTTATATGATGTGTTCAGCATTTAGACTTTATGAAAGTTTATATGATGTGTTTAGCATTTAGACTTATAAGATTAATACATGGGGCATCATACAAGATCAGTACCCCATGTAATACAGTTATAGTAAGTGTTTGCATTGTAATCCTCTGCAATTGTGTAAGTCATCAAACAGGAAAGGGGGATTAATAATGTAGAAACGCTGGCTTCCTACAGAAGGTGTTAGGTCCTGCCCACCAAGAAGAAACAAAGACTTTATTGATTGCTCCTCTGCCTCGTCACTCAGGAAGAGGAGACATGCAGGTGGACATCATCTTGAGCTCTGGGGGAAGGGAATAAAAATCCCTGACAAGAAGGAACTCTATCTCTATGCTGCTTGAATTCTGAGGGGTGAAGCATAAGCAAGGGATCCCCAGCTGTTTGGCCTGGGTTAGTCCATCAGGACCTATAGAGCTTGCATATTACAGCAGCTTCTATTTGCTTTTGGAACCTAAGCCAGAGGCCAGGTCTACACTACAGTCCCAAATTGGTATAATTACCTCGCTTAGAGGTGAGCTCTCCTGCCAACAAAGTGATGTTCACAAAGTGCTTTTCGTTGGCAAAACTTTTGTCATTCGGGGAGATTTTTTCCACACCTTTGAATGACAAAAGTTTTGTCATTCAGGTTCCAGTGTAGACAAAGCCTAATAGTACAGGGCAGGAGAAGGAAACAGGTTTTTTTTGGGGGGGGGAGCCTGTAACGCAAGATCCCCTTGGTCATATGATCCCAAATTTGGACCACTAACACTACCCCATGTTCCCATGAGGCTCACCAAATTTCAAAGCAACCTGAGTAACCATTTGGATTTTAGATCACTTACAAGAGTTGAGTTTAAAGTGTATAAAAAGGTGGGAATGGGAACCCTCTAGCCATTTTTCATTATTGGCACAGGTGCACTGTAAAAAGGTACACTTTCTTAAGTACTGTTCTCAGTTTGGGTCCACCAAAGATTTAGTGGATGCCATGAACTACATTGGGTCAGACTCAACAGACTGAGACCACTTTAATCTGCATCACATCACTAGCTTGATCTCTTGCTCTATACAAAAAGAAAACCCACCTACACAGTTTAAAAATGCCTTCCCCTCCCAGGGCTTATATCACCAGAATCCCAAGCCCAAATGAGTGTAAATTTGGGTCACTAATCCTAGCCTTTAACCTCCTGAGGCACACCAAATTTCAAAGAAATCTAACTTAGGCCTGGTCTACACTACACGGTTAGACTGACGTAAGCTGTTTATCCCTCTCTCACACAACCCTTGTCTCTGTATTCCATCTTCTCTAAGCCCTTTCATACCTCATATCTCATTATTTACGGCTCTGTTATTAGTCTCCTAAGATTTTGCACTCCATAAATTATCTCCATAAATCTACCCATCTTCTTTGTCTGCTAAATCTGTTAAACCAGGTCCCTTTGACCACATCTCCTCCTAGGTCTCCTGTGGTGACTAGGTTTCCCCTGGCTCTGTGCCTGTCCTATTTTCATAGATTCTAAGGCAAAAAGGGACCATTGTGATCATCTAGTCTGACCTCCTATACAACACAGGCCATAGAACTTCCCCAAAATAATTCCTAGAGCATGTCTGTTAGAAAAAGGTTCCTAAAGTTGTCTCCTGCTTCACTCCCTTTCCTACCACAGGTACCCTTTTACTTCTTCAACTTTTCAAAAATAGGTACCCAAGGTTAGGCTTATATAGCCATATTCAGATACATAAAGAGGTGGCTTGATTTTAAAAAGTGCTGTTTAGTACTCAGCCCTTTTTAATATTAAGTCACTTATTTAAGTGTCTGAATGTGGAGTTAGGAGCTTAATTGTAGGTTCCTATTTTTTTTTTTAAATCATGGCCTAAAATAATTTGTCTTTTCATATATTTCCTTAAAAAAAATACCTTTTTGGCTTTAGGGTATGTCTAACTAAGCCTTACCCAACTGTCTAGTCCCCATTATTGAATCCTTTCCTCCTCTGCTCACACTGAGAATATTTTTTACATTTTATTATTTTTACAGTTCAGCTTTTGCTTTTCATTTATTTTTGTGTCATTCTCCTTTCAAACTAGTACAAGACTCACTGTATTCAATTCTGATAATCACACTCTTTCTATTTTAGCTCTCTATCTCATCAAAAGCTTTTAATGACACTTCATATGCAGGACACTCGGCAAAAGGAAATGTTATTGTGTTGTGTTAGTCTATTTGCATCATTCAGTCTACCAGGCAAGTTTAAACTGGCAACCATATACTACTATGTAAGATGTGTGGTTATAATTATTCTGTGAGAATAAGCAATTTAAATCTAAATTAATAACTCTGTATTTATCTCATGTTAAATTTGTAATGCACACTCACAATATCAAGTTAATTCACAATTATAGGGAGTGTCAAAATGGTAGTTTTGTTTGGCTTTAAGGGCGCATACATGAAAGTGGTATTGTCATTTCATTCTGTTTGCCTGCCCCATTCTTGTAATAGACTGCACAAGAGTTCTATTCACTGAGCACTTTAGAAGAGTATACTTGTATATTTAAATACTCTGCCTGCTCACGGGAATGGAGTGGGCAACTAAAGGAAATTTACAAATTCACACCTGCAATCGCAAAGAAGGAATGGAGTTCATGTGAGCTGGTTGCCCAGCTGGGATTTTATCTGTGTTAGAATTTTTGGGATCATAGCACATAGAAAAACAAAAGACAAACAAACAAACAAAAAACCCAAACAGGAGGAAGAACTTTTGGACATGTCTGCGTTGTGCAGGAGGTCAGACTAGATGATCATAATGGTCCCTTCTGACCTTAAAGTCTATGTCAAAGTTTGACATTGTTCTTTAAGCATCATCCTTAATCCTGCAAGACTACAGATAGAATGTGATTTTACATGCTATGGTTTCTGATACAGCTATGCAAACTATTTTTAAACTGTACCAAAAATGGCAAAATTATTCAATAAAATATTTTTACAAAATGGTTAATTTTATTAAAAAAATTTCACTTTTTCATCAAGGGCAAATTTATCACTTTTCTTGAAAGTGAAAATGAGCTTATGCATCAATAAAGACTACTTTTTCTTTCTCCATATGCAGTATTATTGTGTACATTATGGAGGAAGAGAAGCTCTATATTTAAGGTGAATACACAACTTGGGTTTGGTATTTGGTATGAACTTTTTTCACTCGGAGTGGGTGGGTTCATCTCTTATCTAGAGCTGTGATATTTTGGTTTATTTATTTATACACTTAAAAGATTAGCTTTCCTATATCAAAAATAAAAGAATGCAAAATCTAGTCTTTGTGAGCATGGGTCAGATGATGCTAACTACAGAGGTGTGTCTAAACACACTTTTCTAAACAATTAAGGCACTACAGGAGTATATGGAAGCAGACTCGAGGCTTTTGATCCTTAAATCTCCAAATCCTGCAATCTGATCTGTGCAGGGAGACCCCTAAAACCTGTACACAGTTAAACTGACTTCAGTGTTATAATGGTTCCCCTCCCCTGATCACATTGGAGGGCAGTGGCTTTAAATTTTCATGGAGGGAAATCAGAATTTGAAAAAGCTATATAAAGTGTAAGTCATAAATATGACTTAACATTTATTTTTGGCCAAGCCAGCGGTGAAGTATTCAATGTTGTCCAACCCATGAGTTATCTTCAACAGACAACTGGAACTCATGAAAGCCCAAACTGAGAGCTTAATTACCTTTGAAGTCTGTGGAAGACACAAGGGTTCAGCACCTCTCTGGTCTTATTAAAGCAGAAACATAAGGCTAATTAAAGTTGTTAGAAGGATAGGAGAGAATTAAAACCATGCATGGGATAAAGGATCTCCTTGAAACATTGCTGCATAAAAATTTGGTCCTTCTTTCGTGGTGGACAAGTAGTAATATATACCTGGCAAGACTATCAGTATTATCCCTAAATTAAATCAAGAAGGTAAACCTTCCGAACAGCACCATCAGACAGTTGTCTTTTTTTCCTTTACATTTTTCAGTGACCATGGTTTGTTTTTGGTAAAACTGAGTATAAAAAAACATGGTATTTTAATATGTAGAAAAAATTATATACTTTTCTGTTGTTTCAAAGGAAATTTGCTGATAGAACAAACAATCAAAAACTATATACTCTTAATGTGGAATTTTCTTAGAAATGGAGTAGTAGAGAGTATTTCACACAGCAAATCGGTACTTGTGTTTGGAGAAACAAAAATCTCTTGCTTCAGACTATGATGAAGTGGAACATCTTTTGGACTCTAAAATAATTTTTCCATTTCCCCATTTAATAGGAGCTGCATGGGGAGGGAATTATTTTATATCATGTCTGTTTAAGGCAACTCCAATTTGTTTTTAAAAAAACCTAAGAACTTATTATTAGAACATTAACATTTTTCAATACTTGTATGGCGTGCGTTGTACTTATTTTTTTTCTTCAGAATTACAAGGCTGCGCAGCTGAATCCTGCCATGCTCTGCACGAGGAACAACGCTGACTTCACCAACTGCCCTGTACTAATCATATGTAGAACACACCACTATATTTGTATTTTGTTTTGTATGTTTTCAAGTCCTGGCATCAATGTAAAAAAACCAAATTCCTTAGCTGTGCTGGAATAAACAACTTAAAATACCACGACTGAAAGAAATTTGACAATTTAATATCCTAGTCATTTTTTAAAAATTTATAATTAGTTGCACTTACAGGTTTCAGAATATAGCAATGTTTTAGTTACAAACATTGTAAGGAAACATTTAGATACCAGCAAAAACCTATTTATATTAGAATTTAAAATACAAATAATGACGATGACTTCTATAAATATGAGGTTTATGAAAAATGTATTTATTTTTTTAAAGAAAAAGCTCCACTTTGGAGAAACAACATTATAGTGGCCCTTTAATCAGATGAGTGCAACTAATTGGTAAATAAACATGTGGCCAAATACAAATACTACAGTGAACATAAAAGACACTATTGACCCAAATGTTTGCATTTGACTAGCAAACCACCAGCTCAGCATTTGGAAGAATACATGGAATATCCAGTTCTAATGGGGTCAAATATCCATCAGAACTAGCTATTCACAGCACGGGTTTCCCAGTCAAACCAAACCAAACACAAAACCTCTAGTTAGCATTCTATAAGGTCTGAAGAGTTTCAATGAGAGAAATTCTCAAATTACTGTTCATGGACCATTAGTGGAACATTTGCAATCAGCTGGCTGGTCATGTGGTCTAGTTTCTCTTCATTTTCAGCTGCTAAACTGCGTTAGAAGACAGCTGAAATACATACATACTTTTTCATATCAGAAACCACAATGGTTGCCACCCTGATGTAGCATGAACACAAATGGAAGGAGAAGTGGCCATAAAATTGCAAATAGAAGGGCCAGAGGCCACAAGACAGCTCTTAAAATGAGTTCCACCTTAGAAGGGGGAAAAGTCTGAGAACCCCCTTTATAGGGTGAAAAAGCTACATCGGAACACTCATAATGACTGCTCTGTATAACCATTCACTGCTTGTCTCTTCAAGCCTTTATATTCCATTACAAGAGTCAGCCTTGTATCAGACACAGACTGCCTGAGAGCAAGTGCAACTACATTATATTACTATCTATTACAATCTATCCAATCATATTGGTTCTCACATCACACTCCTTAGTGTACTAGTATTGTGTGCCTTATAAGTTATTGCATATATACAATTTGCCATACAGTTGATGTTGAAAGCTACTTTGTAATAGTGATAGGTGGGTTTACTGCCCCTTTGATTAGGGGAAAATGTAGTATATGCTAATAAGAGGTATCATTGTATGTTCTGCATTAATTGCATGTTGCATTAATTTAATTTTTTTTCTTAATTGGATTTCTCTCTTTCAAAATTTCTCATGCAGCCTATAGGTATTTGCTAGGTAATACATAGGCATAAGTTAAGGCATTAAAGCAATGAGCCTACAGGCCTACATCCCGTTAGCATAAGGCTTTGAGGTCTATGAACTTTAGCACAGATTGATAGCCCGATAATCACCCTTAGTTCTGGGGAACTAGGAAAGGTGTGTTTGTGGAGGAAGTTTGTACAAAATGATACTAACCAGGGCCGGCTCTAGGCACCAGCGTTCCAACCATGTGCTTGGGGCGGCCCTTTTCAAGGGGCGGCACTCCAGCCTTTTAAAAAATTTTTTTTGCTTTGGCGGCAGCACTCCAGCTTTTTTTTTTTTGCTTTGGCGGCGGCACTCTACCCCCCCCCCCTTTTTTTTTTTGCTTGGGGCAGCAAAAAACCTGGAGCCGGCTCTGATACTAACTGCAAGAACACTGAACTGATATTAGGTTTGGATATTTTCGGATAAAATGTTGGCAAATGCTTAACCGCAAACTTGCCTTGGCAACCAACTGATGTATAAGTTAAACTAATAAGTTAAAATCATTAATACCTAACATATAGGATAGGGACACCACAACATTAGTAGGATGAGGAAATACAAGGAAGGAAGGAGGAGAAACCCCTACTGAATATACATGAGGCATAGTGGCATTAGCGTAACATTATAAAACTTGTACCCCAGACTGTGTGCTTATGGAGGGAGAGATGTAGCCCTTGGGAGGTGCCAGGATGATGGCCACTGGCGATGGTGATGAGGAAGGTGATGGTGATGAGGAGGATAATGACTAACATTTCAGGTTGTTCTGCAAGGAATGGATGCTCAGATGTACATTCTGGTCTACCTACCTTGCTGGGTCAGAGTGCTGGTGACTGTGTGAACTGTATTAATAAAACTGTTGCAAATACAGAAGGGTTGTCCTCAAAGCGTGAGTGTTGCAACTTTGCACATCGGGGCTCCCCACTGAACAGTTTTAAGAATACTAGGCCTGATTTTGGGACAAAAACCTATCAAACCTCAGAATGTTAACTGGGAATTTTGAAGTAATCAAAATAATTAATACACAATTGATAGATTATCACCTATATCCAGCTAGAGTTCCAATTTCTGCAGCACACTATCTATTAGATTATTGTGGTTCACCAGTATACATTAAGGTTCTGGAAAATAAATGAATCAGTACATAATTAAACTGAAATGTTTTCCCATGTCGCTCATACTACTTAGCTAAATATTTCTTCCTGATCATTCATTTATTATATAATAATTCCTTTCGAGTTCTTCTTCTTTAAGAGGAAAAACAAACAAAAAAAAACTGGTTGAAAATGTTCAATCATGGCATGTAAATAAGATATCTCTTTGTTGCATTAGGAAATACAATTAAAACCTAGCATCAGGAACAAGGAGTCTGTCAAGGAATTAAGCTAGAGGACCCAAAGCTTTATTTAGTCTGGACAAAATAATGGAAACCATTTTATTTTTTCAGCAGATACTGTCTGGGCCTTACCAACACAGTTGCATTGAAATGTAGCTAAGAATGTAAAACTTTGCAAAGCACTTCAGCTGAATTCAGATTGGAAGGATCTTCTTGATGGAGCTCATCTTAAAATCACTTGGAGTCCAAAGTGTCTATGCAAAACCATTAATCTCAGAATGTGTGTAAACACTATCCTGGAGACAGGCTGCAATTTAGAGTTCTCTGTGACAGACAAATAGCTAGTAGAGCTCTGTCATTTAATCCCAGTGATTTCTTTGGTAGACATGGAAAGAAAGGTTTTTATACTGCCCTGTCATGGAAGGACTACAGACTCTGTCAACACTGTATAACCTTATATACAAAAGTAATACTATGCATAGGTATTTCAATCAGCATGGAAAAATCCAGCAAGGCAGGCTTTTAGATCTGTGTAATTGACCCAAACTAGCTATGTGAAATAGAGAGAGACTGTTAATGGAAAATATATGGGGACAATATCTCATTTGTAAGTCAGCTTTTTTGTTTCCGTATTTTAAGTGTAAGATAGAGCTCTCTAGTTTCACAATCCCACTTTATAGTTTCAATCTCAAATTATCTAATGGTGCATGCTTGATAGCAGTAGAGTATGCCAGAGCAATGGTCATGCTTATTTGCCCAATATACACAAATCCTGTCAAAACTCTGAAGGGTCTGGTTTGCTAAGAATTGCATTATGCTCATTTAAGAGCACATAAATTGTATTCCAACCATAATGTGTAAGTGCCTGCATATTTAATGTGTGCTTCAAAGTCACAATCAGACTGAAAAGTCTATGTTGTATACCATCCATCTTAAAAGATTTCAAGAAGTTACCTGCAGAATATCTCCACTCTGTAAGTATGCAGAGTAGTTTCTGAAATGCCTACATGTGGATCTACACAGATGCTATTTAGCAAACTACAATGAACCAAAGTAATCTGTAGTGTAACTCCTTTGAAATTGGCCTGTTGTGTTGTATTTTTATTTATTTGAAAATTATGTTTCAAGATACACAACTGAGATGCCACATCCTATTTATTATGTTTATGAATATACTACTTCAGTGCCCTTGAAGAAATGCATTATGTCAACTCTTGCAACCATCTCAAGGGTTTCTGAGCAGTATTGCTAGTTCATACACTCACATCCTGTATCATATATCTATTTATATAATACAATGTTTCTAAAATGCATCTGACACTGGTGTAGGAAATTCACACAAGGATATGTTAGTGAACGGTTGTAAGTGGTAAATCAGAACAACAAAAACTCCTTCAAAAAAACTTTGCAATGATTTATAAAGGAAGCTGCTCTAGGCTATTTTCTCCCTCAGCATACCCAGATTCCTTTCTTGTCCCCATGCCCAACCAGCCCTCAGGTTCCAGCCTCTGCCAGTACTCACCAGATTCCAGGCTTTTTCATCCAGTATTGCCAACCCCACCAGTTCAAAAATCACGAGTCAGACCCAGAAAAACATGAGATTGGCCTAAAAATCATGAGATTCTTATAACAGATTAAATCATGATTTTTTAGTTCACCCTCTGATTTTTGATCTCCCCCGTCTACTCCCAGTGCGTGACCAGCACAGTACTGCCTACTCTTGCATATTTATTGAATGGAAGAGGATTTTGGCTCCTGCTGCAGGAGCTCTCACAATAATGCAAAGACCTCTTACCTTTATGCAACTATGGAGCAGGGCCTGCAGGTATCACTCCCTGTCTCTTGCCCTCCCAGGCCATGGCAGTCCCCTGTTCCCATAACTGCCCAAGTTTGCGTAAGCTCCATGCAGGACATTTTACACAAGTGTAAAAAAGTCCCCTAAATGGTCCCATGCCACTGTCTGTGGGAGGACAACCACATGAAGAACATTAAAGACTCGCTGACTGATTAGGAACATCACACATGGAGCTGCACAAAAAACTTCCCCCAAAAAGTCAATGAATGCCCCATACCTTTTGCTGCCCTACTATTGTCACATATCCTGCTGCTCTCCTGCAGGAAGCCCTCACTCAGGATTGGAGAGAACATGGAGGAAGATGATAGAATCTTAACTCTGCCTTGCTCTGGGCACTGCAAATCCAGAAGCAGCAGCAGTGCCCAGAGCAGGAAGGAAAACCCTGGGGAAATGAGAAGAAGGTGTTGGTGGAAGCGGAGCAATCAGAGCAGCACCACTCTAAGCAGCTGCCTGGGGAGGCAATGTGCAGCCATAACAGAGGCGGTGTGTTGAAGTGGCTCCCCAAAACAATGTGTGCCCGAGGGAAGTGGGAAGAGGTGGGGGATGGAGGGCTGAGCCAGGGCAATGGGGTGAGGTGGAAGGGACAGAGAAGCTTACTTTTACCCTCCCCCCTCCCCACCAAAAAAACCCCAGAGGCTAGGAGGAATTACCTTTCTTCCTCATTCCCAGAGTGGGAAGGCATCATCCCTCCCACGCCCTTGATATCTAAGGGCGAGAAGGGCAGAAGGTCTGATCTTTGCCTTTGATAGACACAGCCCCAGGGAAAGCCTTTTCTCAGTGTCGGGGGTTTCCTCTGCATGTATATGGGCTACTCCTTAGGGGATCCCCAGCCTGCTAAGGTGAGGCTTTCCCAGATCTGATTTTCAGAGGGCTGGATCTAGAATTCAGGAGGTTATGGGTGGGAGCTGGCAATGCCTGGCTAGCCAGAGGGGAGTGGCATTGAGGGGACAGTGGCTTCCTTGATAACCACCCAAAGAAAGAGGATGGAGGGGAGCCAGTTTCCCTCAGAAGCCTGCAGAGGGGAGGGGGTATGAAGACCATCAGGCCGCACAAGCAAACTCCCAGGATGGGCGGGTGTGTGTGTGGGGGGGAGAGTCAGTTTAGAAGATGGGATGGTGGGGAATTGGTGGGATTTGGGGGGTACAGAAGATCTAGGTTAGGGGAGTAAATGCAGGGATCAGAAAGGGTTCAGAGTAGCAGGTACCTGCCAGGGAGTCCATAGTGGGCAGCGAAGGGGCCTGGTAGCATGTAACTGTGCAGGTCTAGTTAGTGCAGGGAATAGAGAGGAGGGAAAGGATCAGGGAAACAGGAGCTCTAGGGATGTGGGAGTAGGGTGGGCTGGGGGAAGGGAAGGGACCCTGTAGTAGATGCCTCCTGGGGCCAGGAAGCGATGAGGGCTGAGACAGCAGGAAGGAAAGGGTCAGGAAAGCAAGTACTTGCTGGAGCCAGGGAGTGGGTGAGTAGGTTGTTGTTGGGAACAGGAAAGGGAGAACTGGGTAGAGCTGCTGGAGTGGGAGGAAGATGAGCGCAGCCACCTGGTTTGAAATCACAGGATAAGAACTCTTGATCCTGCAGCACGGGGTCAAAACTGCCTGATTCACAATAAGTTTGGGAGACTTGACAACATTGTTCATCTTTCCCAGTCCCCTCCCTTTTAGGCTTCCCCAGGCCACCTGCAATGTCCCATTTCCCACCAGTTTCTTTCCACAATCCTCTCCTCACTTGCTTTTAATAGGCTCCTGCTTCCCTTTTGCTCAGGGACATCCTGAGTGGGAAAATTGGTTCTTTCTCTTTTTCACTCCTGGGAAATTTTACACATGTAATATTTGGCAGCTATGAAATGTAGAGGGCACAACTTTGAATTCTATTGCAATGCACTGGCTGGAGAGAGTTTTCTGAGTGACAAAATGGTAAAACGGCAAACATTTTGCTGAAAAATACTGACTGTTCCTTGTAAACAAAAACATAGGCTGTGTATGTCAATGGGCTGCTCCTACATTAATGATGAAGTTGGTGACAATTACAGAACTTTATAAGCCATGTTTAGCCTGGAGGTTGCATTTTGGTCTCACCTGTCTTTAACTGAAGTAATTATGAAAAATATAGTAAAGAGAATGTGGGGGACTTGTTTATAAGACTTATTCCAAAAAGCGTCAATGGGGCTGCAGGCAACACCTGTAGCTGCTGAGGCTTGTTCACTGGAGTACAACTACATTCTGGGTAAACCTCAGACTACAATCGCCACCTTCAGACACATCACTAACTCACCATGATACCAAAAATCTGGACGACAGGTAAAATAGGATTCAAGGGAATCAGACGTGCACACACACACACACACACAATTTTTCCTCAGGCCTGGACCTCACATTCTTTTACTTGGCCTCATATCAAGATGAAAGATAGTTCTTACCTTCTAAACTTCTGTGTTTCATCATAGCAAGAATTGAAATAATTCCATTCTTTGCCTGATTTTTACTTTGAATATGAATTTTTATCTTAAAAATACAGAGGGGAAAATCAACTATCAAGAAGATTTTATGACCAAATTGATAGTTTGGGTATCTAATTTATTTAATTGAATATAAACATCCTCTCTTTCTTTTATAAGTCATTTGTCTCTTTCCATAGTTTTGCTTCAAATAACACACAACGATATTTATGAGTAAACAAATATGCATCAGCATATTAAAAAATGCATCTGAACATTTACAAAGTATATTTTTGATGTGGCTGGCTTGAGACAACATATAGGAATACATTTGAGAAATTAGACAAACTATAAAACCAATCCTGAACTCATGATTTGGGCACTGCTCTCACCAAAGTCAAGTGGGAGTTCTGCCTGAGCCAGGACTGCAGAATTGGATCCAGGATCCTGATCCAAAAGCCCACTGAAATCAACCAAAGGACCATTAACAACTTCAATAGGTTTTGGATTGGGGCAGTGTGAGTAAATGTCATTTTCACACACTGTCAAAACTGGTGAAAAATTGTATGCTTTTTGATGCAGATTGGATAACAAGGAAGGTGTCATTTTACAGGCATTTTTCAACTATAATTGCACTTCTAACCAAAAGTAGTACACATTGATTTGAGTCCCTCCATTCATAGATTCCAAGACCAGAGAGGACTACTGTGAGCCCGTTGTCTGACATCCTGTGTAACACAAGCCACAGAACTTCCCTAAAATAATTCCTAGTGCACACCTTTTAGAAAAAACGAGGAGTCCTTGTGGCACCAATGGATTCTAGCTCACGAAAGCTTATGCCAAATAAATTTGTTAGTCTCTAAGGGCTGGTCCACACTACCGGCCTGATTCGGCGGGTAGAGATCGATCTTCTGGGATCGATTTATCGCGTCTCATCTGGACGCGATAGATCGATCCCAGAAGCGGTCCCCCGTCGACTGCGGAACTCCTGCTCGCCGAGAGGAGGAAGCGCTGTCGACGGGGGAGCCTGCCTGCGCCGCGTGGACCCAAAGTAAGTAAATTTAGTTCGATCTAGGAAACGTCGACTTCAGCTACGCTATTCTCGTAGCTGAAGTTGCGTTTCCTAGATCGATCCCCCGCCCCAGAGTGGACCTGCCCTAAGGTGCCACAAGTACTCCTCGTTGTTTTTGCTGATACAGACTAACATGGCTACCACTCTGAAACCTTTTAGAAAAAACATCCAATCTTGATTTAAAAATGGTCAGTGATGGAGAATCCACCATGAACCTTGGTAAATTGTTCCAATGGTTAATTATTCTCACTGTTAAAAACTTACACCTTATATTCAAAATTACCTATTTATATTAAAAAGGTGATGTCAAGAACATTAATTATAGCTATTTTTGAGATGTACCAAACTGCCAACTAATAATTTGGACAATGGTAAACATAGTTGTCTACTGATCTTCAGCATAGAGCACTAATATAGCTCAATATTCATGGGAGCTAGTTCCTGTGATGAGTTAAAAGAGCTTCTTTAAATTTTTAAAACAATCAGTGGCATACATAATGTGACGAGAATTATGTAATGGACAATGTAACTTCTCACACTGTGCCACAATCAATGCTGTCCTTACAAATTGAAAGCTTACATTTGTCATGCATGTGGAAGATGTGCAAGTTTCTGTGCTCAATTCAGTCCAGACTCAATCCTGATTTGCCCCACACTTCCACATTCCAGTTCTGAGCCTCTGCTGAGCTTTGACAAACAGTGCAGTGGTTCTGTGATGTGAACATACGTCCATTAGAGAGAGAGCCCAAACTCCTTTTCACCTGTGACCTTTCTTGAAAAGGGTATTTTGTAGCTTGCATAACTCTAGACTATTTATTATGCTCTTTCTACAGCTTCAGCTTTTTTGTGCGCATGAAATTCCCCACCTTAACCTTAAATTATTCTCTCCCTCTGGTGATGGTCTCTGAGGCTCAGGCTTTATTCCCCTTCAGGGTTCATTCTTCCTCTAAATACTCATCTTCCATTGCATTCTATAAAGAGAGTTCCCAGCAGTAGTTTTTAAAATAAAAGATGAAATGTTCAGCAGCTGAACATTTAAGGCTCTAGTGTCAGTACCTGGAATGCCTCCTGTTGACAATGATGGTTATCACTGGGGGCAACTGAAATCTGTTCATTCTGAACTGTCTTCAGAAATCAGCCTTATCTGATTGTTCTTTCAGATCAAAAGAAATAGGAAGACAAAGTAAGCTGTGCATATTCTTTCACTCTGCACTTTGTTGTTAAAAGGGGTAGGAATCCCACTAGGACCCCTAAACCACTTTTAGATATTACTAATCTTTGCTATGGATTTCTATTTTTTCCATTTACTGCCAGCTGACTGATTAGATTTTGATATTTTAATGGCATAGAGAAGCACTGTTTGGAATTACCTGTGGAAAACATAACAAAATCTAGATAGACAAAAGAACATTTATTGCTCGAAGGGAAATGGCACGTAATTCTCAGCATTTAAAGCTGAGATTAGACCATTTATCCAAGTGTAATAAGAACATTTGCCAGGTCTCAAAAATCACACTTTGAACTCCTAGATTTAGGCAGTTACCCTATATTTTAGATATTTCTGGAAGACGGGTTGACATTGCTGCTTACACCAAGTTCAGTTTCAATTACTAAATACATAATGACCTCTGTCTGCCATGCAGAGGGCAGATGAGAAGAATACCAGCCTATGCCTGTTTTACCAGCAGAGCAAGCACTGTTGCTGACAAATAATCTTCCCAAGATACAGAATGTGGCAAAGTGCCTGCCAATTCAACAGTAAGGAAAATAACAGAGTGCTTGGCATTCCCCTTAAAATGTGTTTCTTGTTGGACACAGGAAGTCACTTTACATTAAATTGGGATGTGACATAATGTAACATGTCAAAGGCTTTGTTAAAAAACAAATTGGAATTGAGCTGCATATAGTACATCTCAAGTCTTGCATTCAGTTTCACACACTAAGAAAGTCACATGCAGAGCTTATAAAATTCTACTGGTGATGAGGTTTTTGGAGCCTTTCCCAAAACTCAGTGTGATCTTAGAGGGGAACCCTCAAAATATAAAAACATTTAGCCTTGAGCTTCTTAAATGACATCTGAACAAATGGACAATTTGCTCCAGTAAAATTCCATACTATTGTAATAAAGCAATTCCTACAACATGTGTTTTGGTATATTTTAATAGTCTTTGACACTGGCATTAATCAGTGAATTAGATTTTCAACTCATAACTCGCATCCTGAATTTGCTCTCTTCCTCCAGAATGTGGTACTTTTTTGCCACCAGACAACTCTGGATAATGAAGTCTAGACATACCTAGCCCTTTATTTTCCAGCTGGCTCTGTCTGTTTTATTGTTCAATGTCATTCTAATGACCCTTCTCTTGATTTCTCTTTTTCCATTAAAAGGCAATCAGACCTACGAATGACCACCGTGCCTAACACCTTTAAACTTTGTGCTCACCATGGCCAGGAGTTCTTAGTCTAGCAGTAATGCTACAATGGTTCTTGTGAGCAATATAATTTGTACACTAGCCCCTAGCATGCTGAGTCACTGCACTGGCTCTTATGGGTAGATATTTGATATTGGAGCAAAGAACATGGATGACAATTCAATATGACACCAGGCTGCCATCAAGTACAAAGTAAAGAATGGCTGAAAATGCCCCCCGCTGTCTCTTTTCATTAGATGGGAAATGGACTCTTCAAACCTGTTCCAAACCACACTAGGGTAGGTCTTTAGGTCAAAGTCTGATATAGAAGGGGAAGAACTGTTCCAGCCTTTATTTTGCACACTCCACCCTTCCTAGAAAGAGCTGTTATACTTAGTACAAATCTACTGTAACTTGACACTTGAATAAAAGAACTTTCATCATTGTACATGAAGTGTGAGGATATTAAGCTATTTCAACAAAAAGACAGAATGTTAAAAAAATTGCTACGTTCTTACTGAAAACTATGAGAAGTATCAGCTCTAGGCTCTCTTGATTTCTATGCTGCCTGACTTATCTCCCCCAGGCTATTCAGGTCAGATGGATATATGAACACAAATAGGAAATCACAACATAAAATGTATCACAAATTGGTCTTAAAAACGAGTACAAAGAGCCCTTAATTGATCACATCAGAAAAAGGGTTTCAACCTCTTGTACGGAAATAACGTGCTACATAGATAACGGCATGCATTATGAGACCATCCTTGAGCTGTTGAAGAATAACTGGAGCAGTATTTTACAACAGATGTGCTGCAACATACAGGCAGCATTGTCTAAAGCATCACTTGGGCTACTTTTAGGTAGGAAGGTTGTTATTGTGCTGAAAAAATGAGACTTGATTTATTTATTTATTTTGTTTTTCTTAACAATGGTCAAGTGCTTTTTTTGGCATCAAATGATGTATGGTATGCGGAAAAAAGAAATGAAAAGATTCTTTTTTTTTTGAAGTGTGATAAAAACAGTCATTTATACCCAACATGCCTCTCAATCACAGTCACCTTTTTCAGTTAAGCTATATCTGTAATATCTTGCAAAGCTCAACTTCTATTCCCTTGAAAGCATTTCCCCATGCTGCCCCTCACGCTTAGGGGGAGCTCCCCATAAGCATCTGCAAAGCCACTTGTAACATTTGACAGATAGACAAATATGTAGAGCAACTGTAATTTTTGTATAAGGATGTCGAAAGTGGCTGCACAGTCAAAAGATTCATATTGGAATGCAGGGTTCTGCAACTGCTCAATGGAGCAGAGAACCTTAGGCTGCAGCTAAGAGTAGAGGTTGATTTCTGTGGTGTTATATATATGTAAAGAGGGAAGAAAATGATTAAGTAGTTGAATACAATTCCTTCTTCCATCAATGAGAAAAACAACACATGGTACTAGAAGTAGACAGATTTGAGAGCAGGAAGAATTTTCACTGCAATTTCAGATGTCTGATCCACACATAAATATCCAGGAAGGATAGATATCCTGAAACTACTGTTGAAATAAAGTGGGAGTGATACAGAGGAGTCACAGAAGCATTTTAAACAGACGTCCTTGCTATATATGACTGCAATAAATGCATACACAATGAGCAGTGCCACAAAAGGGGCCTTATTAACAACTGTAGCTCATGCAGAAGTCCTAGAGATTTTCAAGAGCTTCCTACCCTTATGCAGGTACAAATAGGGTTCCAGCAATTTGAAATTTATTCTGTGCCCATGAAGAATGAAACCTACAACAATTTTCTTTTACACCTAAAATTGCAAGACCCAGCAGCCTTACAGTTTTGGATTCCTTGAGAGATTTGGAGATTAGAAAAGGCTGGCAGTGGGTTACAGTGTGGGTAGGAGATGTGAACAACCTGCTGAGACATTTTGAGGTAAGCTTAGAAAAGGCCATACAAATCTGAAAAGGCAGTGGAACAGGCAAAATTGAAATTGAAGGCCTTAAGTGAATAGGAGAGTCAAGAAATTCTGCATGAGGTTGACATGACATGAGCAGGATGTCAAAAATATGACTATACCATAAAATTCACTCCAGGAAGTTATTTACTTGTACGTGACACTTTGTCCACTACCTGAGATGAGACCCATCATAGTGCACAGTCAGTGGCGGATTAATAATTTTGCCCCCCTAGGCCAGGAAATAATTGCAGCCTTGGCCCCGCCCCGACTCCACCCTTTTCCTGCCCCCATTCCAACCCCCTCCCCAAAGTCCCCGCCCCAACTCCGCCCTCTCCCTTCCCCTATTGGATCCCTTCCCCAAATCTCCACCCCTGGCCCTGCCTCTTCCCCCAGCACGCGGCATTCCCCCTCCCTGCCCCGCGAAACAGCTGTTTCGCGGCGCAAGCGCTGGGAGGGGAGAGAAATAGGACGCGGCGGTGCGCTTGCAGAGGAGGCGGAGGTGAGCTGGAGCAGGGGGGCGGGGCGCGGAGGGGAGCTTCCGCCCCTGCAAATTTGCTGCCCTAGGCCTAGGCCTTGTCGGCCTAGGCAATAATACGGTGCTGTGCACAGTGTATACAAGAGAGCACAACTCCTCACAGGGAAAAGTGCAAGGAATGATTCAAAAACTATTACAGATAGTCTAAATGCCTGTGTGGAATTGAACATACAGTAAGAAATCCAGTGACTGGTTTGGCATGGAGGCATTGTGCATTGATTTTATACAGCAGCTGCTATTGGTGGGGAAAGACTGATCTACCACACTAAATGCCAGTGGCATGCCAATTGCATATATGATGAACATGGGTATTGAAATCAGTATGGTACTTGCATGTCTGTGCAACCCGACAAAGACTTCCACTATAGAAGGAAGGAAATGTCATGAAAGCATGCAATGGACTATCAATTTCTGCAGTGGTAAGATGCTGCCTCACTCTAACACATAAGGAACAGAAAAATAAACAAATATTATAGTTGTTATAGGTAAAAGAATATCTCTATTCCTGGTATTAAGTTAGCATGCATAAGCAGTTTACTACAAAACAAGCCTACCCTCTCAGAGATTATCTGCTGTGACTGAGATCCTCTTGGCACAGTAGCAAGGAGGGGAAGTCAGGGAGCTTGTTATCGCACCCCAATTCTCCCTTTGGTCCCACCACAGAGAATTGCAGCCTGGAGGTCTGCTCTAGCCTATGCCAGGTGGCAACGGTCCCCAAGGAACCATCCACTAGCTGAGGTCAGCTGGAGCACAGCACATTTCAGCCATGCTTCCTCTCTGTTCCCTACACATCCCTGCAACCCCAACATGTCTTCTGTGCCAAGGTTATTGGAGAATGTGATGTAGGAGTAGATATGCTACCTGCACAACTGTCAGGGAATCCTTCATGCAAAGGGAATTCCCAGCTGAGGAAACAGGACCAGATTCAATTTCCTTTGAGTCGCCAGAACAATGCAAAGAGGGTGGCATGGAGGAGAGAATCTGATCCCAGAACTTTAGTGGAGCAACATGCATATGTGTTTAAAGGCTTTGAAAAGTTTTGCATATCTTAAATAATCTTAAAGAAAGATGCACAGGCTGCCATGCATGCAGCCTGTATAGTTCCTTTGGCTCTGAAGAGCAGACTACAGTAAGCACCAGCTAGGATTCAAAGTCTCTTACTGAATTTTCAAAAATATGACTGCACCATAAAATTCACTCCAGGAAGTTGTTTACTTGTACATGACACTTTGTCCACTATCTGAGATGAAACCCATCCTAGTCAGCCTCCAGAAGTGGAATTCAACATTGCTAAGTACTCAGGTGCTCTGTTATGATGCACATGGGAACAGTTGCAAATTTCTGCAGAAGACGACGAGATACTATAAACTATACATTCTGGATGGGAAAAATCAATTCACAGCTAAGCAATAGGTACATTACAGATATAAGCTTTTTCTGTTGGATAGTGTTCTTAAAAGTAAGCATATTGTGATCCCATTAAAGCTCAAAAATTATACTTCATTCATGAAGTGCACATTGAAATGGAAAACTCAAAAAGAGAGCACAAAGGATAATGTATTGGCTAGACATGAACAAAGGTATTTGTGACACAAATTCATCCTAAATTGTGGTAACTGCTTGAGCAACACAGTTGCATATGCCACCCCTACCTAAAGAACAGCTCTTAAGTACACACACCTCAAATGAAGTATTCAACATGATTAGGTAAAATTTTCACTCGACAGAGAAGATAATATTTGGTTGTCATTGATGGATATTCAAGCTAACTGCAAGTATTTCAACTAGAGGAGGCCACTTCAAAATAGATCATCATAAAACCAGAAGCTATTTTTTGCCAGATTTGGGTGTCTGAAAATAGTGAGGAATGACAATGGACCTCAATTTGCTATTACATATTTTGAGATCTTCACACAGGGGTCTCTGGATTTGAGCATATTACTTACAGTCCAAAACACCCACAAATTAATGGACTGGCAGAATGCGGTGTTACAATTGTTTAAAGAGAACACACACACACACACACACACACACACACAATGGAAAACCCTATCATCTGTAAACCAAATTTGCGGATTTTTGTGGCCACCTCAGCCTACATACACAGAAATACTGAGACCTGCTTAGAATTCCAATAACACAGGCCTAGCTGAAGAAAAACCACAGGTCTTGTTTGGTAATGAAGTGACGGACATACTAAAGAAACAATAAAAAGGAGTAACAGAGGGTCCTGTGGGACCTTTAAGACTAACAGAAGTATTGGGAGCATAAGCTTTCGTGGGTAAGAACCTCACTTCTTCAGATGCAAGTAATGGAAATCTCCAGAGGCAGGTATAAATCAGTATGGAGATAACGAGGTTAGTTCAATCAGGGAGGGTGAGGTGCTCTGCCAGCAGTAGAGGTGTGAACACCAAGGGAGGAGAAACTGCTTCTTTAGTTGGATAGCCATTCACAGTCTTTGTTTAATCCTGATCTGATGGTGTCAAATTTGCAAATGAACTGGAGCTCAGCAGTTTCTCTTTGGAGTCTGGTCCTGAAGTTTTTTTGCTGTAAGATGGCTACCTTTACATCTGCTATTGTGTGGCCAGGGAGGTTGAAGTGTTCTCCTACAGGTTTTTGTATATTTCCATTCCTGATATCTGACTTGTGTCCATTTATCCTCTTGCGTAGTGACTGTCCAGTTTGGCCAATGTACATAGCAGAGGGGCATTGCTGGCATATGATGGCATATATAACATTGGTGGACATGCAGGTGAATGGGCCGGTGATGTTGTAGCTGATCTGGTTAGGTCCTGTGATGGTGTTGCTGGTGTAGATATGTGGGCAGAGTTGGCATCGAGGTTTGTTGCATGGGTTGGTTCCTGAGTGAGAGTTGTTATGGTGCGGTGCGTGGTTGCTGGTGAGAATATGCTTAAGGTTGGCAGGTTGTCTGTGGGCAAGGACTGGCTTGCATCTGAAGAAGTGAGGTTCTTACCCACGAAAGCTTATGCTCCCAATACTTCTGTTAGTCTTAAAGGTGCGACAGGACCCTCTGTTACTTTTTACAGATTCAGACTAGCACGGCTACCCCTCTGATAATAAAAAGGAGCTGCATCTTCAGGATTGCCAGCTGATTGGTCTGTTGCAACTCCAAAAAAGCACATAGTGTTATAATAGTTAAAAAACCCCTGAGAGTCATTTGAAATTGAGTGTTTGTGAAATTAGATGTGTTCATGTTGGAGATAAAAGAGAATAGTTTAAAATTAATTGTTGTATAAAAAACTAAAGATGGGTGGATAGCTGTTATTTTTGCATCAGGACATGAGACGTCAAAAATTCACCTTCTATATCAGAATACAGGGTGACTTTACTATGTGAAGTAAGAACAAAATGATTTAACTGTTGAATGCAAGTAAACTTTGCATAAATTAGAAGAACATATTAGGAAAGCAAAATATTCAAGCTTCCTTTCTCATGCACAGAGATCTCAAGGAATTAGTAAAATTAGCTCTTGGATAGAACTGACAGGTACATTTTAACCTTAATTTGGCTTTTTGCATGAAAGCCATAGAACTATCAAAATTATATATAGAAAAGACTCCTTAAGTTATTCTATGAACTGAGCCCTATTACTGCTGCTATCATATGCCCTATGTTATTTCTTGTTGCTGACAAAAAATTTAGTGCACAGGGTACAAGTAAATTAGTAGTAGCTGTAATGGTGGTAACAGGAACTTGTGAAGTCCATCTAGTATAGTGGCAAGCTTACACCAGCCTGGTAAGAAGAGAAAATGTCATGTTGGCACATGTTGTAGATACATGTTAGCTCTATTTTTGTTCCCATGCCTAAACCTTACAAAGGGAAATGCCTGTGTTGTTGTGTAACAATATACCCAACCAACATAAAGTACAGATGCTATGAAAAGTTATTTCAGTGTCTCTCTCACAGGACTACTAAAACATTCACGTTTATACATTAGCTATTAAAGTCTAAATGCAGCGTAAGAGAGAGCATCTTTCAAACAATTGATGAGAAGAGTTTGAAAAGTGGATATTTATCAGACAAGAGACGGTTGACGTTCTTTACTATAGTGGTAGCTGCAGAAAGATGTTTTTCTGAGGTGAAAAATAGAGATGCTAGAAAAAATGAAGGAATATAATCAACAATGTACTTCATTAAACCAGAATATGGCTTTTGCACTGCATATTGAGTTATATTTTTATAGCAGAAAGCCAACACAAGTGATTACCTTTTCAGCACAGTGTGCCTGAAATTAGATACACAAACGCCTATTAGCAATACTAAGAGTTGTGTAACTAATTCCCTGCATACAGCAGTGACAATTTACCTAAAAATACAAATCTAGTTTAACTCCATAAGTTTCTTGTTGCACATTAACTTTCTCAAAGTGCATAAGGTATATGATGCACAGTTCATTGAAAATTAAAAAAAGGGGTCGGTATCATAAAATAATTCTATTTAAAACACCGATTATCGAGTATACAAATTTATTATGGGTATTTCTACTGGTTTTGTTTTCCCTCTGCTGTTTAAATACAAGGGTAAATTTACTCCACTGATTTTCTAAGGAAGGCTATAGATGAAATCTACAATTGTAAATCATTAAAACCTGCTTTATCTTAACCAGGGTAAGTCTTAAGCTTTACTGCATTCTGAATACAAAACAATAAAGGAGTCTTACACTGCATGCAGGATGTGTACACAACCCATCCATTCCTCCCAGAGCTTTATTTCAGTTTTGATTAATTACTCAGGGTGGTTTTTTTTAAGGCCTACGTTATCACTTTTCTCTTAGGCCCCCATGGGGAAAAATAAAAGTCAGTGCCTGAGAAGGATATTAAAGAAACCCCAAGCAATCAGTGGTGTTGTGTGCAACATTTAAACCCCAATTATCTTATTTTGCAACTCTCTCTTATCTTCACAGTTCCATGAGCTAGACACCCCTAGCTCTTCTTACATATACTGGATCTATGTCAGATTCAAGGGGGAAACTGTTGTTCAGGACCTGCTTTATACATTTAAATTAAATCTCACAACAGGAGTAGAAACACAGAAATGGGTAAGTGTGTAACAAAATGTATATTATTATGGTGACAGAGTGATGTACCTTTTAAAGCATTTTCCAGTTTTGTTTTGTTTTGGTTGCCCCCCCCCCCATAAAAAAGAATTTGTGATCCACAAATGATCAGAACCAAAATAAATTATGGTCAAGTAACTGAACTTTTCTGATGTGTAAATTGAATCATTCCCACACGCTGGTGTTTCATAATTAAAAGACCCTTTTCACTGTGGGAATTTTTACTGAATTTTGTATTAAAAGAAGAAACAAACCATCAATCAGGAGGGGGTAGGGAAACTCAAAGAGCTCAACACATTAAACTTGAAGAGTGCAGTTGAATTCTGAATGATTTGCTCCAGGAGACTGTAGATCTTTAAGGCAGACTACTGTACAAACATTAATGAGCAGAATGCTTATCAGATACTCTGTTCTAAAATCTTTTGTAGTTCCCTAGTAGAACACAATTTCCATTTGGTGGAAAAGCCCCAGAATATGGTTTTAAACAAACCCTTTTTTCAAGGTTCACAAGCTTTAAATTACTAGACGTTGGCTACCATTGAGAAAACTCACTGAGCTATAACCAGAGAAAAAAATAACCAGGTACAATTCAATTCACTATGGTTGCCACGTAAGTGCTCCTCAGGAGGATCAAGACTAGCTGGGAATAAGATTGCTGCCGACCGCAAACAATTCCAAGTGAACATAGAAATTTAACATATCATACTTATAACTCAGGTGCTTTTAACTGAGTTTATTAAAGTTCATGGCTACTGCTAAAAGTTCCAAAATATTAAGCAAGAGAATGTACATTAAAAAGCAAATATTTACCATGATATAGCATAAATATCTCACTGTGGCTTATATTCAGAACACAAAATAAAGGTCATGATAACTAAACTCAATATTGAAATATGATAATTTACTTGTTAATGATGTTTTTTCTCAAGTTCAGTAAATATGGTGGAGGGGTGGAGGATAGGAAATAGAATGAGGAAAAAGAAAGGAAGAAAAAAAAAAGAGATAAGCCAGATCCTCAGCTTGTGTAAACAGGCATAGGTCCATTGAAGTTAGAGCTATGCTGATATACACCAACTCTGGATTTGACCCAATATTGTTAATATAAAAATGTAAGGACATAATCATTGATCCAGTAGCAGAGATTACTGGTAATGGATTAGGAAGTAGGGTACAGAGACAAAGTACAGATTGGTCTTTTGTGATTTTGCAGTACTGCTACTATCATATCAGTTAGACATTTAATCGTCTTCACTGCAATTTATGAATCCCAATACAACCAGAGACTCTGGGATGTTTTGACTTACCTTCTCTTCTTTCTTCACTCAGGAGCTCTTTGTTTTCTGAGTTTAATACAATGATTTTACTCCAGCAGGACACAAACAATCCAGAAATCTGTAATGCAAATGGATCACAAGCATGAATTTATCAAGGAGAAACTCTTAAAAATATTCTATGTATAATGATTCTTAATTACAAAATACAGTAATAATTTTCAATTCTATTGAGGGGCAGAAATACTAAATGTTGGTCTTGTTCTGGGTCATCATCGTTGTCTTCTGTTTAACAGCAATGCATGAGTGCGTCTTTGGATCTCAGATATTATTTAAAAGGTAAATTGAGACGTAGGTTATCTGCTGTGAATATTTATTATGGATATTGCTAGAGTAACGTTACAGCATTGGAAAAGGTAATTTTACTTGATTGCTCCGAGAATTTCTTTGATGAAAGTTTTCCATCGAGAAATTCTAAGCCATCAAAATCAAAACTTTTTGTGGAAATGCATCAGATTCATTGAAACTTTTGTCAGGTCCAGGATGGAATTTCCGAGAATAGCCTAGTGGTTAGGGCAGTGTTTTCCAAAAGGTGGGTTATGAGCAGGTTGTAGATGGGTCACAGGTTGAGTGCTGAGGGCAAGCCCTGAGGTGCAAGGGGAGGTTCTAGAGAAGGAGGCGTCAGCACACCAGTGGGAGAGGACAAAGATGACAATGCTGGCTTATGACTTCATTCCCACCCCGAATTTAGACCCTGGGAAGGTTGTTAACAAAAAACAAGCAAACAAACAAAAGACAAAATGAAGTTGGTGGGTTGCCTTAGTAAAAAGTTAGGGAGTCAATGGATTAAGGCAGATGCCTGAGATGTGGGAAATGTAGTTCAAGTTTCTTTTCTGCCTGATTTGAAGCAGGGACTTGAATCTGTCTCTCCCATATCCACTAACCACTGGATTATTGAGTATTCTGAGATAGTCTCTCTTCCTCACCCTCAAATTTCAAAAGGCTTTGGTTTCATATCAGAACAAAAGCAGATATCCAAACCTCAATTTAAAAAAACAACAACAGAATTTTTGTTTTCTGGCCAGCCTATTATACCTTCGATACCAACTGTAAGAATGACTTTTTAGGATTCCATATTTGTTTTCTCTCATTTATTTTCAAATTTTATTTTGTCATCTCATAAGTAAAATGTTATTTCCTAACTGTCATGGCCAAACTCACCCTGAGATCTAAAAGTCTAGCTGCATTCTTTCTGGCATTAACATTGTCAATAATAATGATTTTTCAGTTGTAACTTAACAATTCTTTTGATGTGTGAACTAGAAAACATTCTAACTCACTCTCCCATAGCCCTGTAAAACCAATAGAGTCAACAATAGTAAGCAACAAAAACAAACAAAAAGACAATGCTTAATTTCATAAGTAAGTAGAATACCTATAGAGAGCAGATTTATTGAGCAATAAGCCATTTTCACATTGTCACTTTCCTGAACAATCATTTTTAACTGTTCAGAAATTAATTGTAATGTAACTTTCTACGTTTAATATTCAGCAACTTTTGGGGTACAGCCAGTCACAAAAATAGAGAATTAGTAATTAAAAGTGGTGTGTAGAATCAAGTGCTATAATGCTAGCTTCTGAAAATACCATTTCATACTTATCATACTCTCTTTAACATTGTAAACATGTTCAATTTTGGTACTCTCATTGGGAAAAAAAAAGATTTTCATGCCATACATTTGAATTTTGCAATTATTTTTGCTTTTAGAACTTCTCTCCAAACATTAGTCTATACAGTCCACAGTCCTCTCAATTATTTCTATGAGCCTGTCAGAAATACTGAACTCTGTAACAATAAAAAAAAGGATGCCGATGGAATGAAAAAGAAAAGAGTTAAATGTAACACATTTGTGCCAATATCTTTTCACCACAAGGTGTTTTTTTTTTCAAAGTATTTTCAACATCATTCCATAAAAATGCATTGTGAAGGACAATTTCCCAATATTTTCTTTTAAAGGAAACAGGCCAAATCTAAAACCACCACCACCAACAGCAGCTTTTACAGGAAGCCTTTAAAAAAAGAGTTATCCCTTGGGTAGATGGACCAGAATATGAAAAGAAATGGTAAAATCATAATCAAAATCAAAGACCATTCTTAGTATGTTCTCCACACTTTAGAAGGGTTTCAGGAGTCATGATCTCAGTTTATGGAGGCAGAGACTATGGATATTACACTAACTACCAATACTGAATGGCATAACATTCTGAAAAAATGGCTCAGCTATAGTTTTGTAGCAAACTCATAACTGAATCATAGGAAGAGATAATGTTATAATAGATGATAAACACAAAACAGGATAATGGAAGCCCAGAAAGGAGTAGTGAATAATAATCCCAGTCATGAATGACCTAACATCTTGAGACACTGCCACATCTTGTCACATGCCTTTAATTGGGACAATAGATAGAAAAATCTGCCTGGGATCACAGCTGTGAAAAAAATAAAATTATGCACACCAAACACAAAATAGATACTGGTAAATAGTATTTACACCTTTACCTCGATATAACGCTGTCCTCGGGAGCCAAAAATATTACCGCGTTATAGGTGAAACCACGTTATATCGAACTTGCTTTGATCCGCTGGAGTGCGCAGCCCCCCCCCCCGGAGCACTGCTTTACCGTGTTATATCCAAATTCGTGTTATATCGGGTCACATTATATCAGGGTAGAGGTCCACGTTTTGTTCCAAATAAGTCACTAAACACTACAAAAAATTGAATGGCAATATGGAGACAAAGCTCTGAAAAAAGCTTGGAGAATCACACAATCAATGCAAACTGTTTTACTATTTGATGGCCAGATAAACAAATCATTGAGTTATACCAGCTGATGATCTATCTCTGAAAGTTCACTGTTAAGAATGCTAAGAATCTATCATTAACTTAATTTGGATTCTATGTTTGGGTGTTCTTTCATCTTGCTTGTTTTCATCTTTTTGTTAATGGATTTAATGTTCATTTAACAAATTGCTGATATCAAGTTTATTTGTTTTTGCTGTGGAAACAAGGTGTGAAAGTTCCTACAGAGCTACTTCATGTTCTTCTGGGTCACTAATATTACTGAATCCTATTGTTCAGCACTAGAGTGTCATAAGAGAATATGTGCCTATACACACACAATTTATGTGTGTTTATTTTTTCCTATTTCTTGTAAACAAAAATTACATTTAAAAACAACAAACAATCAAGGTTAGTTACAAGTAACTAGATTTCTTTGAAATGAGCCTCTGTATGTTCTCACTTGTGGGATGAAAGTGCTTCCCACAAGCTTCTGGAATCTGCTTCTTCAGGAATTCTGAACCTACAACTCCAAAGAAGCTGGGCAGGCAAGCAACGACTATGAATGTGCAGAGGCTCATCTCAAAAACTCCAGTTATTTGTAAGCAACCTTCAGTTTCTTCAAGTGGTCTCTGCACATTAACAACTGTGGGAGTTTAGTAAGCAGTAATTTAAAAAAAAAATTTTTTTTAAAGGAAGGTGGAATGAAAATTTCTAGGTGAAAAAAAGGGACTGCAGAATTGCCAAAAATCAGTTTCAACTCTGTATGCCAGGTCAAACGTATTAGAAATGACAGCAAACTCTCACTCTCCCAAAACAAGCCTCAAATGAAGGAAAAATAGCTAAAAGCACACATAAAACTTCAAGTAGCTTCCTTACAAAATTCTGTGATGAAGCCCATGGGAAAACATGTTATGGAAAACACATTGTCATAATACTTGTCATACATAAGATGATGCATTTGGGTAATCTTTGAGCTGTGATGAAAGGCCACTTAGTCCCACCTCCTGCTTTTGGGGACTAGGAAGGAACTCAAGGATTAATCTGGTCCTTGTAGAAAATATAAGACACTGGATATCCGAAGTATGGAGCCAAATCTTCCTGGATATGAATAAGGCATGGAGAAATACAGACAGGCTAGTGCCAAGAAAGATGGACAGAGACCATCAAAGACGGAAATTAGGATAAGGACAAAGATCGTGACATATTTTCTGTATATAATATGGCATATGGAATCATTAGGCCTGTATATCTCATTTACTTTCTGACCTGAAGTAACAGCTATAACAAATGCATTGTCACAAGGCTATGGAAGAGAACAGTCTGACAAATGTGTGAATAGAGTCTCCATGAGTCTTGTGAAAAAAAGCTTCACACACAGAAGGGACTACTCCTAGGGTAGCTCAAATGAATCCATCTCACCACAGAACTCAGAGCACAACCCATACATGACAAAACAACTACCCCAAGCAGCCCTAGTGAGTACATAGTGCAACCATTTCATTAACTCAGTTACTGGAGAGTGAACAAAAATACTACTGACCCGTGTACCAGACAGTGAAAAGTTGAAATGTCAGTCAATTGCATTCTAATACATAACAAGGGAAAGCCATCTCCAGTCAATTCCCTTTTGAGCTGCTCTCTTGAGAGTCTCTTCCAGTTCACCGGAGTTGGTCAGCTTGGTCAAATTTTCCAGTTTTTCAACAGAATATTCAGAACTGAGAAGGCCACTCTCCATCAAGAATCCTAGCAAACCAGAAGTCAAGCTGTCAACCCAAGGAACTTCACCTTGCGTGGAGACTCGAAGGTGTCTCAACCCTGAGATACAAGATCCAGAGACTGGAGAGCAGCAATTGAGGGAGTCACCATGAGACACAGAATATTTAATAATAAAAAGTGTCAAGCTCTATTCATAGTTAAAATAGGATCTAGCTTTGTCCCAGCTGACTTCCAGAATCAACAAAATCAGAAGGAACATAGAGAGGACAACAGTGCTGGCAAAAGGAGTCCATCAGTAACATTGGTTCTTGCTCATTCCTGAAGCAAAACCAGTGACAATGGGCATCACCACTGGCAGCAAGAGACTTTTCTGGGGCTTCCCCACCTTGCAGAATAGAGAATGCAAGATGGAGACATTGATAGAGCATTTGTGCCATTGAGTATAAACTTTGCTCATAGAGTCTGCCAAAACTTCCTCTTTCCCTGGCAGGTAAGACATTGGATTGATCCAATGGTTGATGCTACACTTTCTAATAGATAAGCATGCTGACCCAGCTGGTTCCACAGCCTTTACTTTGGCATTTGATACAATATATCACTTTGATGTTGACCATCAGAATATAGACAGGTTTGGATTTAATCAGAGGAAATAAGACTTGCAGTCCAAAACACAGGTCTCAGTTCCAGGACACTGAAGTGGAACCTTATTTCCTGCAGAGCTCACAAACCTTGAAGAGGTTAGAAATCAAATGGAGTATCCCAGTTCACTAACAGTATCTCAGTTCACTATTATTGCAGATGGCAAGGGGAGGTGAGAAGGCATATAGGCATGCTCTTTTTTAGTCTTTCTTTGTTAAGCATCTTGAATATCCCAAGTCATCATGGTTCTGGTATTTATAATATCAAGAAGAGGATTGAATGAGGCATCCACAGGGCTGGTTATGAACAGAAATACTCTGTCAGGTAGAGCAGATGTTGGCACAGGGTAAAATCCTAAGTTACAGAGACCCACAAAACCTAAGATAAGAAGCAGGTAACTGAAAAAAAACCAAGACCTCAGTGTCCATCCACGTATACAGATGCATTGGTGAGAAGCTCTTTGCAGAACTTGACTCTCTGCACTGGACTCTTGTTGACTCTCATGGATCCAGAATTTCAGTAACTGTTACATGGAACAAAAAGTGAACGAAGCCAGAGAATTGGCATCAACCTGAACAGATCTGGGCACCTTGGCCACTTTGGAAAGTGATGCATCAGAGTCAAATATGCTTGATTCTTACCATTGGACTCAGTCAACCAGCAATAGTTCTAGGACTATGATGCTGATTTTGCCAGACATTTTTTTTTGACACTGATGAAGACAGACCCCTGGCACCAGTCTTGCTTGATCTAGAAGATCTGAAGAATCTGGCATCACTTATCCCAGCCACAGAACCACTTTGATCTGTAATTCTCCTGAGATAGTAGGGCAGTTCCCTGAGCATTGGATTCAGGCATGAATGGAGCCAGGGACAGTGGCGCTGCTTATCCAACACATAAAATTGACAATGCCAGGTCCTCAGCCCAAGATTCAGTCAATATGAATTAATCCAGGGACCTCTGTGCTACTAATGTTGAGCATAAAGTCAATGAGCATAAAGGCCAACCCTTGGTGGATCCAGGGATTCAACTCTGTGATCTGGGAATCAAGATGCTGCTCATAATGAGCATAAAACCACTTTAGCAAGCAATTCTCTAAAGTTGACAGGGCTGGATCACTGATAATGGACTTGGTTAACCCAAATTAATGGACTCTGGTGCTGCTTATGCCAAACACGTGACACTCCAGAATCAATGGTGTGGGATCCTTCATGTTAGACTTAGGGCTTGTCTACAAATGGACACTCAGGAAAATTAATCTGAATTAAATAAGGGCTTGTCTACACAAACATTGAGTTCATGGCGGGTCAGGGTGTGAATGTACCTCGCACCTGCCTGCCTCGGAATAACAAACTATCCAGGTGGACCCTGCTGCTGCACATTAACAGTTTGTTAATGTGCCATGATCTAGTCCTTTTAGAAACAGGACTAGATCAAAGCACATGAACTATTAATGTGCATCAACAGGGTCATAGAATCATAGAATATCAGAGTTGGAAGGGACCTCACGAGGTCATCTAGTCCAACCCCCTGCTCAAAGCAGGACCAATTCCCAACTAAATCATCCCAGCCAGGGCTTTGTCAAGCCTGACCTTAAAAACCTCTAAAGAAGGAGATTCCACCACCTCCCTAGGTAACCCATTCCAGTGCTTCACCACCCTCCTAGTGAAAAAGTTTTTCCTAATATCCAACCTAAACCTCCTGCACTGCAACTTGAGACCATTACTGCTTGTTCTGTCATCTGGTACCACTGAGAACACTCTAGATCCATCCTCTTTGGAACCCCCTTTCAGGTAGTTGAAAGCAGCTATCAAATCCCGCCCCCCCCCATTCTTCTCTTCTGCAGACTAAACAATCCCAGTTCCCTCAGCCTCTCCTCATAAGTCATGTGCTCTAGCCCCCTAATCATTTTTGTTGCCCTCCGCTGGACTCTTTCCAATTTTTCCACATCCTTCTTGTAGTGTGGGGCCCAAAACTGGACACAGTACTCCAGATGAAGCCTCACCAATGTCGAATAGAGGGGAACAATCACGTCCCTCGATCTGCTGGCAATGCCCCTACTTATACAGCCCAAAATGCCATTAACCTTCTTGGCAACAAGGGCACACTGTTGACTCATATCCAGCTTCTCGTCCACTGTAACCCGTAGGTCCTTTTCTGCAGAACTGCTTCCTAGCCATTCGGTCCCTAGTCTGTAACAGTGAATGGGATTCTTCCGTCCTAAGTGCAGGACTCTGCACTTGTCCTTGTTGAACCTCATCAGGTTTCTTTTGACCCACTCCTCTAATTTGTCTAGGTCCCTCTGTATCCTACCCCTATCCTCCAGCGTATCTACCACTCCTCCCAGTCCTCCCAGTTTAGTAAGGCCAGTAAGGGAAGATTCACACCACAGCTTGTTGTAAACTGATCATTTGTTTAGACAAGCTCTTGAGGTGTAAATTTAATGTGGATTAATTAAACTGCATTAAACCCCTGTGTGGACATACTCATTCAGAATTAAACTGGCCTTAATTTGGCTTTGTTTAATTCACTTCCAAAGTGAATGAAACTAAACTGAATTAAGGCCACTTTAATTCTGAATGAGAGTGTCTACACAGGGGTTTAATTTAGTTCATTTCTGAAGTGAATTAAGCTCAACCAAGTAAAGGCAGAATTAAGGCGATGATAATTCTGAATAAGCACCTTCACAGAGGGATTTAATGTGGTTTAACTAAACTATTTAAAAGCCTGATTTAAATAAACTTTCCTGAGGGCTTGTCTACACTGCCTTACAGTTCAGATTATGGGGGTATGCATAGCAGTACACAAAGTGCTTCACTGTAACTCCCCCGTGTTGGCATTGAGGGTGCAAACTGAAAGGTTCCTAGTTCGCATTAATGTAATCGTGGGCAGGATGGGCAGTGTAGACAAGCCTGAGTTTCCCCATGTAGACAAGGTCTAAGTCAACCTCAATCCCACTCATGCTAAGCACAGCGTTCATGTTTCCAGGACTTCAGCACCAGATTCTGTCGATTCAAAAGTATCTGGGTCCTCAAGATGGTCACACTAAGCACAGTACCACTTTAGCAAGCAGCTCTTCAGAATCAACAACGCAAAGTCCTCAACACTGGATTTTGCTGACCCAAGGACCTTTGGTATTGAATCCCTGGCATTGCACTTGATCAGGCAGAATGGATCCTGAGATCTTGATGCTATTTATGTCAGACATAGTGTCGCTTTGGTGAGTAATTCTCTAAAGGCCATGCTAGATTTTCAGATTGCCAGATTTTTAGTCAATTACACCTGAAGACCTGCCCATGCCAGCCATAGTGAGAAGCGACCTTCCCATCTCTGTGGGTCCAGATGATGCCTGTGCTGTATGGGCATCCTCCTCTTTTCCTCATCTTTCTTAAGAAAAGCTGACAATGTAAATGACAATTTAACAAACTACATATGCAAATATCCCCAAAAGGGGATAAGAAAGGGAAAAAATTATGGTTCATTGTATCTGAGATCACTGCTCCATCAGTGGTTAGAAGGAATTGAGGGGCAGTTGAGTCTATTCACCTTTTTTAAACCTCTAAAACTGTGCATGGGGATGGGAAGATGAGGGGCATAGCCCCAACAGACACTGCTTTCTAGAATATTTCAAGGGCCCACAGTGCAGGCACCTTGATCCCACAAGAAGACTCAATACTTTTAAGTGTTAATTGTTTTCCTTGTTAAGAATAAAGCCATTCCTTTAGACAATGTATGTAAGAGAATGCTTGAATGTGCACTTTATCAGATTAGTCACAAATTTTTGGTCCTTGCTGTTCTGGAACTCACATTTTTCTTTACTAACATTTAACTTAGGTTCCCCACTGACAAAAAACACATTCTTTTGGAACCTTTACTACCAGCATTTACACAAATATATATATTTTAAAGCCTTGTCATAGTAAAATAAAATAATGTTACTATATATTAGAAAAAGAGAGCTAGCCTATTCTATGGCAAGTGCCCATATTTTTGACTCAATTGCAACTGAAATATAGGGTCTCCATGGAGTCTTGCATGCTGTTAATTCATTTTGTTATTAACAGCAGCCGCTAGAGCTGCTGATAGCAAGTAAATTTCAATAACAATGCTTCCGGAACAGAGTATGGAAAAATACAACATTTTAGTATTTAAAAATGTCGTTAGTTAGAAACCCTGCACCTAGGCTTTTAATGAGTGAAAATGTTTTTGTGGCAGGTTGTCTATGGAATTCTTTCCCACTGAACATACTTTTTTATATTATTTTCATCTTCACAGTACTAAGGGTAAAACCTGCTGAGATGCAGCCTCCCATTTACAGGGTGTCAATGAGCCGTCATACACACTTAAAATAATTGGTATCATAGGAGAAGGTAACATTACAGAACAGTCCTTCCCGCGATATCATCTATGGGCACATGTTCAAAATGTACATGATAATCAAGGCACCATGTTTCTCTCTTCTCAGACCAAACTTGGCATCAGTGAAACTGGTCAGAAGTGAAAACTTCATGCTGTAATTATTAGTGCTAGTAATTCAAAATCCAGAACATCTTTCTTCAATTAAATATTTACCCACACTACGCAACTTTCTGAACATCATATTTCAGCACTCACAAAGAATCAAAGAGACCTTATAGCCCCCCGCAAGTCCCACAAAAAACCCCAAAACACCTTTTCACTATTAAAATATTTATTATATTCTCACTAGCACAGAGAAAAGAACATTTAGTAATGAAAACTGAGAAAAAAGGAGTTTTAGTAAAGACTGCGACATTGTATTGCTTAAATTAATGTAAGTCAAGAGCACATTCTCAGACAAACTTAGTGGCAAATCAGCAAAGCTGTACATAAAATAAAACAAACAATACACCTCATTTTTTACGATAGATTACTGCTTAAACAGAGGTTGGTATTCTTTATTTACATGAAATGAAATTAGGTCTGCTGCTGTCAGTACTGTGAAAAATGCAACTGCTCAAGGAAGGCTGTAAATCTGAAAAATATATTTTTTTAAAAAGTGAAGGATGATTGTGTGTGTGTGGCCACAATGTTCACTTTGGGAACGTAAATACCATTCACAATTTTAAATTGGTTTGGGGCTCAGGGTATCATTATATTGTAGTTGTATAGAACACTTATTTAAAAGTGTTTTCTTGATCCCAAGTTTAGATGCTGAACATTCATGTGTAACTGAGCAGACTGTATCTGCATTAAACGACATGATAAAGAGTTTTTGTGTGCATTTTTCTACTGTAGATTGCCTCTGAATGCAGAACAAGTTAAATATTGGTAATTCTGAGACAAAGAAAACCAAATACACCGCTACCTCAATATAACGCGACCTGATATAACACAAATTCGGATATAACGAGGTAAAGCAGTGCTCCGGAGGGGCGGGGCTGCACACTCCGGTGGATCAAAGCAAGTTCAATATAACGCGGTTTCACCTATAACGTGGTAAGATTTTTTGGCTCCCAAGGACAGTGTTATATCGAGGGAGAGGTGTACCTCTGAATGCCAGATATTAAGGAATGTCTTTATTCAGATTTGAACTGTCTGCATAATCAAGTTATTTGAAGTTTTGGAAGGAACACTGGCTTAACTGGAGGGAAGCTTCTTGGTGTATCAAAATATTATTTTAAACACAATTTTTCAGTTCAAATCTGGCCCATCAAATAACAAACAGTTCTATCATGAGTGCACATGAATGCCTCAAAAGAGTGTTCTGTGAGCCTACGTTCTGAGCTCTCTCCAGCACTGATCCTAACTCCCATGTGAGGATGGGTGTATAATTTTCACTGATAGGCCAGGGTGCATTTGTGCAGAAACATGCTGTCTGGAATAAGGCCCTGCAGCTGTGCCTGCCTGGTGGCCTAATGAGCACAGCTGGGCTGCATCAGTTATGCTGCCTTATGGATCACTCCGCCTGAGTGGCTGAGGAAGCTAGCAGGCCTTCTCTTAAGCCCAGCAGCAACAGTATCTTACTGACTCTAGGAGTACTGTTTGATAATAAATTAACTTGGAAAGGTCACTCGGATAATATTGTACAAAAATGTAAATGTAGGATGAACTTACGGCAGTGTAGTTGGAAACAAAAGAGGTTACAGCTAAGAAGGTATTGATGATGATGATGATGATGTATAGAGCATTGATAAGACCAGTTTTGAGTACAGATGCCAAGCTTTTGGTTCCGCCTCAAAAACAATTCTTAGAAACTTGGAACGGCTCCTGGTCAAAGCTCTGCGATTGGCATGTGGCCCAATGATAACATCAGTCTGTATGCTGCAAATAGCCACTGGAGAAGCATCAATAAATCTAAGGATCAAACTATTTGATCTAAACTTTTGGGCAAAGGTAAAAGGGAATCATGGAAATGAAGTACACAACAGATTTTTGAGGACTGCTGGGTCCTTAATAGACAAAATTATATGGATTGCTGGAGACTTCCTCGTATTATCAGGGTCTAAAAAACAGGTAAAGGAGAGATGTAAAAAAGAAAAATTGAGAGAGCTAAAAATTGTTAGTTACAGAAAATCAAATTACAGCTGGACGTGCGACTTCTGCCTCTGTAATTTTATCTGATTCTTTGTCAGGCATGATGACAATCAGAACAGGGACTTGGGAAAGCAGAAATAACATAATAAGTGAAATAATGGAAATAATGCAAGAAGCTATATGTGTAACAATAGTATGTATTCTGGCACATATTGGAATATATGGAAATGAGATAGCTGACAAAGCAGCAAAACAAGCTCTAAAAAAATGAGCAGGTAGATATTAAGATACCCTTAAGTAGACAAGAATTTAAAAGTGTGGTCACAAGGAGCTTGCCAAGGAATGGCAAGAACTATGGACTAAGGAACCAAAAAGATGAAGGTTTTGTGATATATGCTCAAAAATCAAAAATACTATTGTATTTCACAGTCATGACAAAGATTTGTGCTATGTAATGTGTGCAAAACCAAAGAAACCACGGCTCATGCTCTGTATCATTGTGAGCAATATTCTATGGAAAGAACGTTTCTTTATGAAAATTGAGTCAACTTGGAATCAAAGATTTTTCCCTACAGGGACTAGTGAGAATATAAGGAAAATGGAATAGTGCAAAAAAAAAAAAAAATCCTTGCCATGTTTCTCTAAAGGTACTAGACTGAGTGAAAGGAGATTTTTTTTTTTTTAAAAAAAGGGAATGAAGAAAGTGGTGGTCAGAGCCTTGTATGATGAGGCAGTATGATGAGGCTGAGACCCAAAAAACAAAGACAGTGAGACAAGCTTACTGATAGCTCAGTGCACATGCCTGCAGATTCTCTATCTCCCTGTGCTTGCCTTCTGCCCTTCTCCAGCCTGGACCCTGACCTGCTGCTGGCCCTCGTCCCAGCCTTGCTCTAGCCTTCCCCCACTCCAGGTAATCTGGTTCTGACCTTTGGCTCCGGATGGCTGGCTCCGCCTCTACCGTCGGCTCTGGCATTCAGACTCTGACTTTGGTTCTGATCCTGCCTTGACCCTGTCATTCAAACTCCTGCTCCAACCACTAAGCTGATCACTCACTATCTGGTTTCCTGACACATGCAAACACCCCCCTGAGTTCTATGTCATTCCTCAGCTTCTGTCTTTCTGGCCCTACAGAAAATCAGTTCTGTCAGTTTTGAGGGAAAACAATCTGGTTGGAAGAACTCTGCCAATACTCTTGGTCTGTCAGTTGATTCTTTGTCAGGAGTTAGTGCAGATATGGGAGCCAGAACTTACCTTTAACTTTATATTTACTTCACACAGATATTGCCAATATCATTTTGAAAGATTAGAGTCTCAATTACAATTGCTCATGAACCCTTAAGGTGCAATTATACAATTGCAGAATTACATAAAAAGATGCCTGCAAAACCTGCCAAGAACAAACCCGTTATGAAACTTTCCAAATTATAAAGTAACTATTAGTACCTTTTTCTTCTCCATTGTCTCTGTCTTCTTAATCAAAGAGGCATAGATTTGCAAAATCAGAAGTATGCAAATACTTGCATGCACCTTAATTATGCATGTAAATACCAGATATGCATGTGCCAGTCATGTATACCTGATATTCTGAAGAAGGGCTCTTTGTAAGCTCAAAAGCTTGTTTCTCAACAACATAAGTTGGTCCAATAAAAGATATTTCTTCACCCACCTTTTCTCTCTAATGTGCCAATCAGGCACTTACACATACAAATGGCTAATTAGATTCCCAATTTCTGTTCTAAAGTGCAAAATCTGTCAGAAAACAAACAAGGACCTTTCCCCACCTGATGGGCTTTTATCTTTTTTATTCTAAGGAAACTAAAAAGAAAGTGTCATTCCACTGAATTCATTTAAAAAACTTGAAAGCCCACTGCAAACTCTGAGTGCTTGGTTCAAATGGGTTCATTGTAATTGATGTATTGTGTTTTTCAATCACCATACCTTATAGCACTGAGTGATTACCACTAAATGGCAGCTGATCATTAAGGTATCCTATAACGTATAGGTGCAGTAGGTTTATCTATGAAAATTACAGTTTCTCTTCCTATATTTTGAGAACAGCAAAAAAAAAAATGAAGGTGAATTACACAGTGGGTTGCATAAAGATTGCCAACAGTGAGCCTTCACTAAAGCCATCTACAATTTGATGAAAACTTTAAGTTAGTTTGCAGATATTCATGTCAAACCATGTATCAGATCTGATTCACCTAAAACTGAAGATTATCACCATAGGTTAAACCACTATGTGGTTTTAGATCCAATATTCTTTGCTCCTCTTCTCTGCAGGCTTTTCAGAAACTTGTGAAACAGTAAGGTAGGGGGAGGGGGAAGAGAAGGGCTAAGTCTTAAAAGATTTTGATGGTTTGCTCTTCAAGATCCATGACTGGATTAACTGAAAGAAATCAAACTGTTTAAGAAGTATATGCTGATCAGCAAACACATGCCTCAGGCAATATTTTTTACAAACTCTTTATTAATATTTAGAGACATTGCGAGAATGTAAATTTTTTTCTCTTGCTTATTTTGGAAGAATTGAACATGGCAATGAAAAGGTGGTATGCCCATAAATCCAATAAGTGTTCTATTGGAAATCAATGCCTTGGACAAGTATGGTGACTAAAACGTTGGTGGGGTATAATTGCCCTTGTCAACCTTGAACACAGTGACTAAACAACAGGAAAATAAAATCAATACCACACCAACTGCACACATAACTACAATGTTTATATGTTCACATAGAGAAAACAAATCAATGTATTGTGTGAAAACCTGCAATCTGTTCAGAATTTGCTCTGTCTTCTGATGTATTAATGCTATTGATTACACTGAGCTAAACTTACATCATATCAAGGCTTGTCACTTTGAAAATGGTGACTCGCGGGTTCCAGTTTAAAGAAGGTTTGATTTTATTCTATGGGATATGTATTGCCCTAGAGATAAACATAGAGCTCCCATTGATATAAATGGGAATTCTGAATGGAAATCTATGCCAGTAATATCACTAAGTCTGCAGTAATACCCTGGACACCCACCTGCTTACATTTATATTTAAAGATTTATATCTAGAGTCCTCTTTTCTAAGAACTCTGACAAGATGGACATGAAATATAATTGCAATTAGAGATGTGCTGAGCTACCAGAAAAATACATCTGGACACTAAGTCATGAGGAATACCTGCTGATTCCCAGGTAGTGTGGATACTTAACTTATCTGCATGCTGTGCATCTAGTTACTGTTTGTATTTCAGAAGAGAGATCCATTACCCATATCAATAGTGGCCATCCAATTATAAACAGAGCATGTTACTTTAACTATCATAATAAATTAGGTTGCAAAGTGGCAAGTCATGAAGACAATACATCATAATTACAACCAACCGATAACAGGTTATGTGAATGTGATATCCATCAAATAGCAACACATTACATCCAATATCAACACCAGCTATTAGAGTAGGCAGATTGGGTTCTTTTGCTTTCTCATGTGGCTTATAATGACAGAAACATCACTGCCCACCTATCATACCTTACATCAAAGTACTAATGCTTCTGCTTTTGAATTATGATTTTTACCGGCAGGATTTTTATTCCCATAATGGCAACTATGTACTTTTCTTTTCACCCTGGAGAACCTCATGTTGTTATGAGTGAAATGCTAATAGAAACGTAGACCAAAATGTGTTGTTTTTCTCAGTGGAAAACTTGCATCTATTTGGAAAAAGTTTGTTCCCAGAACAGATCTAATTTGTGTGCTTTCATTGATGCTCAAGTTGTTTTAAAGATATTCTTATGTTTCCTGTAAAAGAAAGCAAAATCTGATTAACTTTTTTCAATACAAACTCAACTAATACAGGCAAGACTCAGCTAGTACAGCTGGAATGAGGGAAGACGTTAATGATGTTCCAAGGGATTTTTAGATAAGGCCCCTTGTTGTTATGTGCACATTACAGAATTGTAAACTTAATAGAGGTGTCTGTGCATTATGGTATAAGTTCTATAATGTATATATTGCTAACAAAACAATACAGTCGATGAGGCAATCTACTGTACTTGATCAAAATCACTCCCTTACAGAACTAGTGGTATCTAGTATGCATAATAAAATACTCAAAATATAAAAATCCTAGCCCACTGTATCTCTCTTCCCACAGAAAAGCTAGGAAATGGCATTTTTCTGTTATTTCTGATCCCATAAAGCATAAACCATGAAATGGAGCTTAACTGTTATACCAATATTTTCCCTTAAAATGTTACATTAGAAAAAAGGATGCACACAAAGCAATAGATACATTATTACATATTATAAATAATCATTTACATGTTGAAGGATCTCAAAACATCATATACATTATGGGTCTGATTCTGCACTATTGAAATCAATGCAAGCTTGGTGAGTGGGTGCAGATTCAGACCCTGAATATATTACTATTTGTGTAGTGTTGACAATGTGGTTGCCATTCTACAATATACAAAAAGAAAGACCATGCCTGCTCCAAAGCCCTTACATCCTGAAGACAGTCAGAAAGATAATGAGCCACACTGGAAAATCTAGAGATTTGGAGATAGCTTAGATTTTGCAGAGGTTTTTCTTTCCATTTCTTTTCATTCCCCCATTTAGCCCTATAGCAATCTTGAAAAATCATACAAGTTTACCATCTCAGATTCTATATCTACTTGCCCATCCTTTCTGAGTATAAAAAGATCTCACCTACAAAAAAAAATATTACCCACCCCAAGGCTACCATACAGTACACCACTGACTGCCACCTCTAGTTTGCCATTTTAGGTAGAACACTCATTTACCATAGTTCTACAGGACCTTGTTATTAAAAGGCACTTTTAAAGGTGCTCCTCAGTGTGCTGTATTGTGGTCGATAGGCTTTTTAATGAAGTTCTGATCCTCTTGGGCCTTCTACAGGAACATACAAATCAACTGGTGCCCCTGCATGGATTCATCTGAGAGCTATTTGATTAAAACAACAGCTGTGAATAGCACAAAGACCTGGGATGAAGATACATTTATTTTACTGGAACTTCTTTTTCTGACCGTGCAATATTCTGTATTCCCCAGGTAAAGCCTTCAATAGCCAGTTTGGGGCTATAAAAGGTGGCAGCACCTTTAATATTCAGCCTGTGAGACTGAGCACATGGCTGAACATTTGGGCACATTTAAAAAAATGTTAGGATCTCCAATTAGTCACTGCAGTAGGAAAGCTTTTGTTTGATTTTAATTATAAAATAGAACACACAAGTGAATCTTGTGTTCTCTAATTTCTAAACCTAGCTTGGTCTTTCTGATATCATACAGGCTTTCATGGACTCCCCAGTTAATGCCAAATGCCACAAGCCACAGAAGATTTCTTGGTCTCTCTCAAGCAATGAATGAAAGCACTTTATAATATCAGAAAAACAAAGGGAGGGTCAACTTTATAAATATATAATATGGTCTACCTCTTATAGATAGGAGAGAATTCTATCCTGGAAGCTGATTTACCATTCTGAAATACTTTCTCTGTTGGTATTCACTACTTAGGGGCAAGCTATTCCCCTGGAATAATTATGATGATCTAGGAGGTCCTCTGGGTATAATTTCAATTTTGCTGTATTTTCCATGGCTTATTTTCACTGTTTAAGTCTTCATTTTCAATGGTGGATTTTCAAAATGGATTGCATTTTGCAGCAAGCAGAGGTGCAGACTGTGTAAAAGCAGTATGAGATTTGTAATAATGGATTTCAAGTTAACCTTTATATCTACAGGTGGCCTTAAATAAAATAATTATTCACATTAAAAATGTTAAAATTTAGAGAATTACACATCCTGAACAGTAAACCCAGATTATATTTTCCATATAAACAGAACTCATTCAGAAAAAAACAACCCACACAGATTTAGGATCCTTATCTGGATTATAGCAGGGTAGCCCTCCTAAAAGGCACTACTTAGTTCTGACCTCTCACAGTGGGAAAAGTAGTTCAGTTTCCATGGCCTTTCCATTTTTTACAGGAAAAGACAAATCAACAGCAAGGGCAATTAGTGCCATTTGTGGTCATGCTTTTACACTGAGAACTGAGACCATCAAAATTTATATTACCCTTACTGACTACTATGATTTCGTCACCACTGAAATAGACTGATTTTAGAGGTGTAACCTAGAAGTGAAAGGTTCTTATGCAATAATATTAGAAGTTCAATAGGGAAAGATCTAACCGGTCATCTTGTCCATCTCCAAACCCCTAAACTGTGCATTTCTTAATCAATGTTATATTTTGAGAAGATTCTAACACCCTCTATAACTATCTGACTATCACCTGTGGCATAGCCATCCTAACAGGACTCTTTTGAATTATGTTTACCTGCTTAAGAACACAGCACACATGCCTAGGCTGTGGAGATCTGAAGGGAACCTCTGTACCTTCAATAATGACAACTTTTCTCTCATTCTTGTCCTTTCCTGGTTTTATATAATCAAGTTCCACATTACAAAGATCTTTCCTCTTGTGAGAGTCAATACTGCTCTTAAAATCATCAGTCATGGATTATTATTGCAGCAATATAAGATTGAGTCTCTCCTAGGTGTTGAGTACATCTGGGGTAAGGGGCATTGTCTACTGCATCCACTGGTGGGTTATAGGGTGAGGTTAAGGAGGGTGCGCCACATTCCTGGCACATTCCATGGTGCCTACTAGTCAATGGTAATCCTCTCTTGTGAGGAGGACTGCTATTAGTCAATCCCAACATGTCTAACAAGCAATGAAACTGACCCAGAAGGGTGGCAGAGGATGCCCATAAAAGGTGGCACCAAGTAAAAGCCTCTTCCTGCTTTACCCTTCATCCCTACAAAAATCCCCCCACTCTTCCCTTTCCTTCAGGAGGTATGAACTTCCTATTGCTCTATACTCATAAGGTTTTGTACTGAGCACTGAATTAGCATGGGATGTCATTGTTAAGCAATTAGACTGCATTGGTACATCTAGATTTGACACAACTAGGCAGGTTTTGTGTTGTGCAGGCACAGTCTATTTACTGAATAATTGCAGGTTTTTTGGTTATAAGTTTTTTTTTGATTTACAGAATTACAAATTTGGGAAGTTATGGAGAATGGTGGCTAGTTCTTCTGCCCTCACAGAAGTTTGGATTCAGGGTAATGTTTCCCTTTCCTGTACATTAAATACCAAATCACTTTCAGTGTATCAAGGGATTTGTAGGGAAACTAGTTTTTTGTGGGAGACTCAGCTGTTTCCTTAGGCAGTAAACTGCATGAGTTGTAGTCCTGGGTTAGGCCATGGAATGGCTATGTACCTTGTGTTTTAGTAGGCTGGTTAAGCCTGGGACATATTAGGATGCTCTTGATTTCAGCACTGATTGGGGGTGGGGAAATGTGAAGGATGCCTGTTACTTTCCCCCTTTTGCTTCTGCCAAAACAGGCCTTTAGGAGTTATCTTGTTTGAAGTTAAAGGTTTAAAAAAGTTCCAGCCACTTGGCCAAAAGATTATATCATCAGCCTCTGGCCCGTCACTATTTGAAATGTGAAGCTGATAAATTCAGGTCTTCCACTTGTCAAGGCAGAAGATAGCATTATTAGAACATTTTTAAAAATGTAGGTGCATTAGTTTGTCTCCCAGGAAACAACTGTGTCACACTTACTCACAAAACTCGGATGGTTTCAGAATGTAATTTTAAAAAAAATAAAGTTTACTCAAATACTCAAGTTCATATTTTCTTTTTCTCTCTTTTTTATTCCCTCTCCTCATTATTCGGGAATTCGTGTGTTGGAATATCTGCTTATAAGGAATAAAAATTACCCATATTCCAAAACTGTGGGGATTTTTAATAGCCAATATAAACAAAATTAATTCCAGTGACGGATTTCTGAATTTTATAGTGCAATTGAGACAAAATATTATATATTGTCTGTAGAACCATTGCACTCTCATTTATTCCAATTTCTGTTATTTATGTGTTTAACTTCTAGCTCCTTAATTTTTTTTTATGCAATCTACTAATTAAAATTCTGCTTGGTATAATCTGGTTTTTTACTTTTTCCCCCCTCTGATGTTTATTATTAGTTTAACAGTATGAAAATGTGGCACTGGTGTTTGTGTCAGCACGTTTTATTTTCTTACGTCAATCAGCAAGTTACTGAGTCTTATCAATACAAATATCTGCTGCTGCAAGAAAGGAAGAAACTTGCCTAATAAAGTTCAAGCTGGGCTAACGAAGCAAAAATAACTGCTGAAAAACCACCTGGGTGGTAGGTTTGTTAGCTGAATTCAGCAGCATGGAACCCTGTAGCTAATCAGCTCCTTTCCTTCACCTGCAGGTATGACTGCAATGAAAAGAAAATACTCCAGAGGATTGTAGTACTAGGCAAAATTAAGGAAAATAACTTAAGACAAAGTCACAAAGATAATGCCTAATATTTGAACAAAAAATGCAGTTCTATTAAATTCTTTGTAATCTTTGCCCTGTTAAGACATTTTATCACATCTTTTAAAAAGTACTAAGGCTTTATGGAGAAACGTAGAGAATTATATAAAATGATATCCTTTCTATAGAATTTTGAAGTTAATTCTAGAGCAGAATGTCAATCTTCATTAGGCCCTAATTCAGCAAAACTTTTAAGCATGCAATTAAATCCAATTGACTTCAATGGGACTTAACCATGATCTCAAAGTTGCCAATTCTTAAGTTCTTTGCTGAATCAGGCTCTGAATTTGTATAGTTTGACTTAATAGTCACTCATCATTAAATTCTTCAGGTTTTTAGATTAATTTCTATAAAAGCTTCTAATTCCTAAAGAACCCTAATAGTTTCAACACTATTAAAACATGATAGAGCTTTAAAACATCTTCAGGGCTAATTTTGACTTTCAGAGTAGTATTCTCTCTCCCAACTTTATATCTAACCCTATTCTGTCAATTTCTGGGCATTCTACATCTTTGTGTTATCGATTCTAAGAGACAGCATGCTAATTTGGTTTAAAATAGAACTACCCAGCATAACAATATAAATCCCACATCAATCTGCCTTTTGTGTATTTCAAAGTGTAAACACAATGTTCATATTGAACATCAAATTTATTTCAAAATGTAACGGACAAATCACAGTCTATTATTGTGAAGCTTTTGCAGTATGCTGTGTTACACTTTGGAGTTTTGTTTTGTGAACACAAGTAGAAAATTTACAGAATGTAAATATTAACAGAATATAAAAAGTGGGACATTGAAGGTCCTTTTAAAAAATGCAGACCCTTATCAATGAAGATACTTTAAATATATTGGGAGTTTGGAAAGAAAGTAGAGTTAAGAAACAAGAAGTCAATCTGTTGATTACACTGGTGTTTGTCATAAATACAGAACCATAGCACTTAGTCATGAAAATTCTTATGTATGAATCAAGGAGGCATAAATGACTGTTACAGGAAACAGTTCATTAATTTATCTAATTTATCCTGTCCAGATGAAATTCCCTTGCAACAGCAGAGCCAGCAATGTAATTCTTTTATATTTAACCAATTAATTAGTTGAAGTTGCTCAATATTTCTAATAAAATAGTACAGATATTATTATTCAATAAGCCTGTAAATAACATCTAATTGGAAGAGGAGGTATGAATGGGGACATCCAGCTATGGGGTAACAAAGGTACTGTATACCGACCTCTTAATAGAAACCTAATGAGTAAAGTTTAACATTTGTACCTCAGCAATAACTTATCAACAGGCCTATTAACAAAATGAGGAAAAAAACTAATTAAAGCAAATTAGCTTTGTGTGCACATACTGGATAAGACAGAATACTTCTAAAAATCCAGGAAGATAATAATACCCATATGGGATATGTTTTGGGCATTTTTCATATAAATTGGACAGTTTTAGAGGATAAATATGGTACAAAAGTCCTTACAGGCAATTATGTCTTTATAATGCTGGTGGCTGACATCATAAAAGTATAATTTTAATTGCTATTAATTGCATTAAGTCTACTCTTATTGAATACTTAATGCCATCTCTGACAGTAGTACTAATTTATATACTTTAATGAAGCTTCACAGTAGAAGTTTGGAATTATAGATACATTTACACAATATTTAAAACAGCACATTTTATCAATCTCTTTTTTTAATGATGTTCATTTTTCTTAGCCTTAAATGATAATATGGCAGCTTCTGTCAGACACATTTTAGAATACACTATTTGGGTCAGGATTTACTCCATATTTCAACAAATATATGTACTGCAAATACTTTGTTTAAGGAGAGCTACAGTTAGATAGTGGCAATCACAGCTAAATCACATAGATTCATGTAAATATTACTATTCCATTTGAAAATATACCACCAGTAAGACAAAGCCCTGACATGATTCCTGACATATTAAAAGACAAATTCACCTCTGACATTAAATGGAGCTGTTCCGTGGATGAATTTGTCCCTATGTATTTATCTCACAAAGAGATAAAAGGATGTAAAGTGACTAAAGAAATGGAAAGTAACAGATAAATTAGAGAAATACAGAACACATTTTGAACAAATAGAAAGAAAGTGTTATTAACTTTGCAATTCTGTGCTAACACTCCTAGTCATTTCTCTAGTGCCACTAGTTACTGCAGGTTGTTGTTGTTAGTGTGATTCACATTACTAAATTATGAGTAATTCATTCATCTCTATCAGTGCTAGTTTCAATATTTGTGAATTAGTAATCTGCCAAGTTGCACTAATAGTACAATACATCCATTATTGCTTTTTCAATTTGTTTTCATGTTCATTTTCTAAAATTACGTAGTCTATTGAAAGTGGCAAAGGCACTACACAAGGGATACATTATTGAATGGGGTAGGAGACTGCTTTAAAGTATTCCCAGCCCTTTTATAAATTTTAGTCTGTTGCCAGAGCTCTGCAAGGCATATTTAACAGAATGAAAGAGCAAAAAATTTAAGACAAAACATGCCATTTATTTTTGTCTGAGCTATCAAAGCTCTTTATAATTAAGGTGATGGCCCCTTATGGATCTTGTGATGATACAGAATGGCTTTTAATAGTTTTGAACTAAGATTTCCATACACACTTTCAAAGAGAGCATGTAATATAGCTGCTGGCTATAAGTTACCAGTTCCACTTTGCTTTCTATGGAACATGTAAATCAAGCTGGGAAGTTTTAAAAAATATTTATTTCCCCCCTTTTAAACTTTGTTACTTGCTTCTCAATTACCTGGTCTTTACTGCCAAAATAAATAGGAACAGAAATCCAGCCAGCAACTGATAGAAAGAATTCTTATTGTTAATTTTAGCTGTAGGTACCAAATACACAATAAAAGTTTCTTAAAAAACAAAACAAAAAGAAAAAATCCCTCAGATTTCAGGAGCCAAAGGTTTCCTAAAGATTGTAATATTTTAGTCTGGAAAAATAATAAAATTTAAAAATTTAATTTAATTGTTTTTAAAAAGATGCTTTAAGCACTTTTTCAATTTTAAAAATTAGGCAATTTAAAAAATAATGGAAAATATATTGTGGCTATTCTACATATTTATACATCTTGTATTTTCTAAGGCCTACGGCCATCCATATTGCACCTGAGGCACATAAGAATCTTAAATATAATAAATATATGGAGATATACCTATCTCATAGAACTGGAAGGGACTCCGAAAGGTCATTGGGTTTAGCAGGTCCATGCTCAAACCACTGAGCTATCCCTTTCCCCCCTAAAATTTTTTTTTTTTTTTAATACCAGGGTTGGAAGGGACCTCAGAAGGTTATCTAGTCCAACCCCCTGCTCAAAGCAGGACCCATCCTCAGGCAGATTTTTGCCTCAGATCCCTAAATAGCCCCCTCAAGGATTGAACTCAGAACCCTGGGTTTAGCAGGCTAATGCTCAAACCACTGAACTATCCTTCTCCTCCCCCCTTTGTGCATAATGACAGAGTCTTTGATGTTTTATTACATATACAAAGGGCCCAATTCTGCATTCTCCAACCAAGAGACACTACAACTGATGGAAATTAGAGTTTTGCCTGCATCTGAACTGCATGATTGGGCTTAGAGTGCCTGATGCTGTAGAAAAAATGGTTGTAGAACTGTTCCATTTTAAGGTTATAAAAAGAGAATCGGTGGTAGGGGGAGTTAGTCACTTTAATAAACTTGTTTTTTAGTTCATTATTTATGAATTACTTAATAATTCAATAGATTTATTTGCATGTAAAGTGTCTCATTCCCTGTCTGTCCAGCAAAATACTCAGGTTTGCTTTGCTGTCCACAACCCAAACCAGAATTTTTCTTAAGACATCCTGTGCAGACAAAGATGCTTTCAATGCACCTTTTTTTGGTTGGTTGTTTTTTATTGTTATAGAAATAACAATTTGTTGTTTTGCTAGTACTAGCTATTATGATAGTTGTCCCTGTGTCAGGGCTTGTCTACATGGTAGATTAATGACCTCTATGGAGGTGTGATTTCCAAAGTGCATTAACATATTGCACATATAGATTATACTGGTGCGCTTTAATGTAGTGCTGTTTGAAACAGTACTACATTAAAGAAAACAGTACTACGTTAAAGCGCACTAGCGAATCTTTAGTGTGCATCAGCAGGGCCTATGTGGATTAATTAATACACAACACATTAGTGAACTTTAGAAAGCAGACCCCCAGAGAGGGGATTTCTCCAGAATGTAGATGAGCCCTTAGAAGAGTGAAATCTTCGGGTTACCTAAAGCTAGAATAAGAGTTGCTTTTCTAGGGAGAACAGAAGCTTTCAATTTTGTTTAAAGTTTTTTTTACACTGTTTGAATAGAATTTATATTTGAAAAAGTGTCTGTTTTCTCAAAACCACATTAATCTAATGTTAGCAGAAATGGAGCAAGCTGCCTATTATTAAGCTTCCTGTCTTTTCATTCCTGGTTTCCCATTCCCTTTAGTATAAGTGGGGAAAACAGGCCCATCATTTTTTTTTTAATAGAGTGCTATTTGTTAACCAGCCAATGAAGCAAAACAACATAATATGACGCTAGGTAAGTGACATGAGAGGCAAAGACAAAGGATTATTGTTCAATTGAATATCCACTTTCCATTCATAGCAAATCTGAAATTAAGCTGGCAGGCCAAAGAATAGTGTTTCCTAAAGTATCCACAAGCTAGGAGATACTATGTCTCTGAGTTTTCACATTATTTGCAAACAGTTTCCTACATCTCAGGCACATAAACTTGTATGCATGCATTCTATGTAGCATCTGCCAGTGCTGAACTTTTGGAAGTGTGGTGAGAATAATAAGAAAATTAAATGCTGTATATCTGACACAAACATTTTTTCTGTAAAAATCTGAAGTATTTTGAATGTTTCTCTTGACTGCATTGAGAAATATTCATATCTCTGTTTCTAACGGCGAAAGAAATGAGAAAAACAATTCAATGGCTTTTTAAAGCAGTCTTGCATTTTAGGTCCTTAAAATGTTGGACAGCAGAAGCTCATTTTAAAAATCACCAAGTTAAGGTAATCAAAACATCAGCCCTGTGGAGTGTTTGAGATCACAACAGATCTTTAACAATGCAGAGAGAATGTTATTGTATGCTGGGCTTTCTTTACACATTGGTTTACAGTATGTAAGAAGTGTGCTATGACAATGGGGTATGGGAAAAAGAATGATGCAATGCTGAAAGAAAAAAAGCAAAGATGCAACCAGTATAAAGATAAGAGAAAGGAAGACAATGAATTCGCGGGATTTAAGATGAAACTGTACAACATGGTGAAGAGTAGGGTAAGATACTAAAGACAGAGGAGGCCATATAATACAGGATAAAACAGGCAACAGGATAGGAAAGAACATTGTGACATTCAAGTAGACAAATAACTGGTCCATTAAAAGCTTTTATCTCCCTCCCTTTGTCTTCACTGAAATAAACTTTCATCCATATTTTGAACCAAGCTCTTTTTAGATTCTAAATTATTCTGGGTTTTTGTTTTTTTAATTCAGCTTCCTTCCAGGACTGATAGTGTCAAAAATCTCCCAAGAATGTCTGGTGTCAACTAAGAGGATGCCAGATCAATTTAATTTTGCCATCTAAATAGTTTTAGAAAGGTTATGATTAAGCATTCAGACAGAAGCTCAGCGCATTTGATATCCATGTATAGAGGGTACTGTCACATGAGGTTCTTCCACTTAATGCACAGGGCACTATCCCCCACATCCAGGAGTTCTTGCCACATATCCAGGCTGTATTGGTGGGTGGGCCAGAAAAGGGTTAAAGGGGTAATGCACATGGTCACTGGTTCTGCGGCGAATCGCCTGAAAAAGATGGTCCCAGGCTATACTATCTTTACCACTGAACCTCTGCATGGGGATCCTCAGAAATTTCCTCCAAATGCATACACCTAAGGTCCTAATTCTCCTTTAATTTACTGCAGCACATTGGCCATTTACTGCCTCCTGAGTGCCCCTCTCATGGCTAAGGCGGTCTCTATGGCAATCCCACCTCTATATCCGTTTTGTCCAGTCCCCTTTAAGAACTCAGTCTTTAGTTACCTTCTGATATCAATCCTTTAATTCACTCTTCACTTGTTCTTCTCAGGCTGCCAACAGCGTTTGTCAAAAACAAACTAAAAAATCCAAAACAAACGCAATGTTTTTCAGGTCATCTTTGCTTCTTACCTCCCACTCACAGGCTTTATTTGGCTAGGGCTCTGCAGGAGCCACACTTGCTCCTCATAGCTGCCCCTTCCACCAGCCCCAGCTCCACACAGTCTCCTGTTTCTTGAGCTTTCCCAGTTTACTGCCAGACTTCTTTTAACAATCTCTATTGTTCTCTCAACCACACCCTGCCCCACAGCTGCCTACTCCATTTTATATTGGATTCACCTGATCTCTTTCCCAGGGGGCTCATTTTATAATCAGGACAGGTTTAGCCCAAGGCTCTCCAGCTCACAGGCAGATCATCCTATTACACTTATACTGGTGTAAAATAGGCATAACTTCACTGAAGCCAATAGAGTTACCGTAAAACAGTTGTAACTAAGAGGTGAACCAGGCTTTTCACCCAAAAGAAAAATAACTAGGACAATCTACTTGAAGGCTGAAAATTTTCTCTTAAAAACAAACAAACAAAAATAAAAACCTGGTACATGCTGACTATGAACTTCTGTTTAATTTGGATTGGAGCAAACGTAATGTTATTTAAATTAATGAAAAAGTATGGGTAACCTATCCTTTACATTTTCCGTGAAAGGGAAAGAAGGAGGGAGACTATGAGCAAGACAGAAAATGGTCACCAGGAGACCTGACAGGATGTGAATTACATACTGGAGGTGGTGGAGGATCACAACGGTGTACAGAGAACTGAGAGAGGAGTACGGTGACATCAAGAAGTTTTGTTAAGATCAGAGTAAAATGAAGGGGGAGAGTGTTGGAGTGGCTGCAGGAACCATTATATTGTCATTGGAAAGATCTAAAGCGATAAAACCATAAAAATACAGAAAGGGAATTTAATACAAAAATGTAGGTCACAAGGCATTAAAGGTCTGTCTCAAACCACAAAAAAGGAAGAAATTTGGAGTTCAGGAAGGAGTAGGTCTGTGTCAGAGGTGCCACATATCAATGGGTGATCTTACTCTTTTCTTAACACAGCTCATTGAGTTTTTGACTCCACTGACATAGTGTGAGAATCTGGGATTCCCACAAACGTTCATTATATGGAGAAATTCACTGTGGTTGCATACTGCATACATCAATATCTATATTTTTCATGGACAATGAAGAGCCAGGAGTAGTTTATCAGGAAGTATCCCAATGGATGCAGATCAGTAGAGAGAGAATTCTCTTATAGGAAAAGTAATTGACAAACTGAAAATCCATTTAAAAACATAATCCTACCCCATTAGTATTTCCGTCCAGGTTCTGGCCCAGATTCTGGCCTGGTTCAGGTGCAGATTCTGGCCTGTTTCTGTCCCAGATTCTGGCTCAGATTCTGGGCTGGTTCTGGCCCAGATTCTGGCTCGGTTCTGGCCCAGATCATTGCCTGTCTCTGCCTGATTTTGTTTTTAATGAAATCAACTGAAAGGTTCAACTGTTGACTGGAATGGAGATTACTACATTAAAGAGGGACTTGTGCAGTTTTGTGAATAGATTACTTGTAATCATATTGTGGCAAATTCTGTCCTCTCCTACAATCCTGTGAAGGGCTCCAGATGCAGTGGAGCTGATGTGGCTGCTATACAGAAGTTGGGAGGGGGCAGAAAGAAGGGATATCTGGGACCCATGCATAGGAGCGAAAGTGACTGCTCCATGGTTCACAGATCCCAGCCCCTGGGGGCTTCCTGGCACATGCCAGGGTTTTAAGAGAAGGGTAGAGAAAGGGGCAAAGAAAGGAGTGGGTGAGAAATCTCATGCTATGTAGATTCAGCATCTACTGTTCACTGCAGAGTGGGAGAGAGGAGAGGAGGAAGTGATGGGATGATTTAGTTGGTGTTGGTCCTGCTTTGAGCAGGGGGTTGGACTAGATGACCTCCTGAGGTCTCTTCCAACCCTAATATTCTATGATTCTATGATGCAAAGCAATTCTGCTGCCCACCACCTCTCTATGGCTTTGGGCTAGCAGTGTGTGGGTGAAGCTTCCTCACTGCTGTTGAGGAGGATTTGGCTCACTGAAAAAAATATCCTGTGGGAGAATTGATTACATTTACTTCTGCTGCCATAATGGAAATAAGGCCAACTTTTACTGACTCCCAAGGCCACTTATTTGTTGTACTACTTCTTATTCCTGGCTAATTCACCATGATGCCAAAAAATTCATAACCCAAATATCCAACCATTGTTCAACCATTATTCGTAAAGCTAGACTTAAAATAGAAGATTGGATGACACAGAAAACATCATGTTCAGGAGGTGTCTTCTTATTTGAAAACTAATTAGGAAGAGAGTGTCAAGGTTGTCAGGAAGTAAAAAAATTAACTGGTGCCCCCCCCCAACTGTTCTATCTTTAAGTCTTTACATTAAAAACCACCTATTCTTTAACTGATATTCTTAAATCAATCATTCCTAACGATAGAAATATAAACCAAAAAGACATACATCTTTCTGTAAGACATGCTAGTTATTTAGTGTGTGTTTACTGTCTCATACATAGTCTTATTTCTTGCTTTTCAAATATTCTAAGCAATCCAAATGATTTCTGTTTAAATAGATACATGGAACACATGAATTAAGGACTTAAACTGAGACCTCTCTCAGGTAAATCAATGTTTTGATCTACCAGTCTTATGAGAATCCCTTTGAACAATAGTCCAGGACACTGTAAGCTCTGTTGCACAATAATTGACAGCAAGGAGAGTTGCATGTAAGATAAAGATGGGAATGCATACCAAAAGTCAAAGTCAATTACTATTCCCAGCAAACCTGATTGAACATGTTGTAATTACAAGTTCCAGTATGTATAAAAGCCCTAACAATGTTTAAAATGGGCCATTAGTGTCAGCAAATATATGGCTATACAAATAAATATATAAAATATCTGACTAATCCACTGGGTTTCTAAGATGATTAAAAGTCCAGTGGAAACAGAATTGACTGGTTGATATTTTGTGACAGAGTTCTGATTTTCTGCAAAAAAACCCAAACACTTAATTTTCTCAAGTATGATAAAGCATTATGATAACTACACTAATAATGTATCTCTCACAGCACAATATTCAAAATCATACAAGTCCAATAATAAACATATTTTACAAAATCATTACACTGTACTCAATTTCCATATTTTCACCAATATTATTCCCACATTTGTACACACAATATTAGCTGTCTATATCATCTGTATCTAATTCCAGTCAGAGAAGCTAAAGCAGGATAAAATTTCCTAAAATAAATATGGTTCCATCACAATTGCAAATATATTTTGAGAAATAATTCCGACAAACCTACACTAAATCCTGACATAAAACCTGTCCTTTTTGTGGGAACAACAATTATATTTTATGCAATCTGATATAAAACATTTCACAGAATGAGAGGAAGAAATGCCACCATCCAGCCATATAAAGATGGACCATTTACAGTTTTTTTTAAATAGAAGAGGGATAGTTATTTACATTGCTTTTAAAAATAATTGGAATTATTTAAGGTAATTACAATCAGAGCCATCATGTGTGAATTTATCAATCCTAGCAGACTATGTGAGCTCTAAATTTATCTAATTTTATAAACAGAGTCCAAATTCAGTTCTCATGCTTTGTCCAACCATTTGCTTTTGTGAAGTGTTTTAAATAAGACATTTATTTCTTGTTTTGTTTGACATTCGACAGAACTGGAAAGAATAAGCCAATATTGAACTGATTGAAAAAACAAATTAATAAAATCAGAACTATTGCAGGATCCGAACAGAATGAGCCTTGATGCAAGGCAGATGCTTTATCCATTAAGGTACAAAGTCTGTAAAGAGTAAGGTGAATTTCCAGGAACCATTTTGACCACTTTATAGGTTCCATATTTTTCATTAGTAAAATTGAACCATTTTGAGAATGAATACAAAAACAATTAAAAGCGAATAAGAGTGGCAAAGTTTAAACAAAGTGTGTTCCCTAATTCTTTCAATGAATGCAAAAAACAAATCAATCAGACTATACGTTTTGTCCTTCCTCCACTCCTGAAAAAAGAGACTATAAAAGTAAACCAAAATTTCCCTAGATTTCCAGGATAAGTTCTCAGTTTATCAGTCAGTTTGACATAACCACCAAGTTTTGTGCAGTTTCATATGTCCTTACGCAACTGTGATAAATAGTCACTTACTTCCCCTCCAGGATGTCCATGAGAAGCAGGAAGTACGTAGGAGGTGGGCAGAAGCAGCTCACTCTGCAGAAGCCAGTGGGACCAGAGTTTTGGAGTGAGTCAGAGGCACGCACCCACATAGCTTGCCCTCCTTCAGTTCCTAGTTCTTTGACCTGTCCCTGTACCTCTTGTGCTCTGTTCCCGCAGCCTCTTTTTGTCCCCATTTCTGCCCTATCCGCCCTCTAGCCCATTTTCCCCCTCCTGCTCTTGCATCCTCAAACCCCTATTCTTCAGCTTGCCTCTCTTTCCTCAGCCAGTCTCCCTCCTGCCTTTGCTCTCACAGCTTATCTCTAGCTGTTCCTCTCTCCATAGCCAGAGACTCACTGGTGTAGCCATTAGCTGTCTCTTTCACCTGCTGGCTTCAGACTGGCTGGGGGAGCATTGAGGGAAGAGGAGAAGCAATTTCCTTTCTCTCAGCGCTAATGCCTGGAACCGCAGGGGACTACAAAAACAACAAGGAGTCTGGTGGCACCTTAAAGACTAACAGATTTATTTGGGCATAAGCTTTCGTGAGTAAAAACCTCACTTCTTCAGATGCATCCGAAGAAGTGAGGTTTTTACTCACGAAAGCTTATGCCCAA
>NW_020664417.1:41831461-41868069 GCF_002925995.2 Terrapene triunguis | reverse complement strand
TTGGGCATAAGCTTTCGTGAGTAAAAACCTCACTTCTTCGGATGCATCTGAAGAAGTGAGGTTTTTACTCACGAAAGCTTATGCCCAAATAAATCTGTTAGTCTTTAAGGTGCCACCAGACTCCTTGTTGTTTTTGTAGATACAGACTAACACGGCTACCCCCTGATAGGGGACTACAGAGACTAGAAGTAGTAATTCAGGAAAAGATCTTCTCAGTGCCTGCAGCCCTCCAATATGTGTGATAATCCAGCAGAGCTCTGAAAATGTGTGAGGACAGGGGAAAATGTATGAATGTTGTATTCAGTGTTTGATAATTGGTAGCCCTGGTTCTACTGAAACTGGACTTCTGTCTCAGTGTCATTATAAACTAGACAGTAATGTCCTGCTACCTCTGGCTTCTCCAATTCCTTGTGGCATGTGGAGATTGCTGATCTGTCCTCTTTGCCAAGAACTTTCTAGATATACAGTTGCTGCTATCATAAAGAGAAATTCATCCTGGGCAGTTTGCCACCATTAGGGCTACGTACTACTTAAGACCCACTTAAACCTTCGAATCTTAAGTGGGACTTAAGTGGTGCATAAAGCCTTGAGCTGGCCTGCTGCCTAGGAATGAATTTCACTCATATTGGAGGTCCAGAACCAGGATAAGGAAATACAATCACAATCAAGTTTTTCCCCATAAGACTAGGGGATATCACAAATCAGAAGGCTAGAGAACCCGGAGAGATAACTCCTGACATTGTTCTTACTTGTAAAGTATCATTATGTCCTATTAGTCATCATTTATAATGTATAGATCTCTAAATGTACATAATACTTTGTAACATGAAAAATAAGGAAAAACAAAAATAAAATAAAATTGCATTTCCTACAGAGTAGGCATGAAAAAGTGAAATTCAGTGAACAAACACACACTGAATTCAGAGTAACTAACTTTAAAGCCAATAGAGACCATTGTGATCATTTAGTCTGACTGCCTACAAAACACAGGCCACAGAAATTCACCAAGCAGTTCCTGCATCAACCCCATAACTTCTGGCTGAGCTAAAGCATACCTTTTAGAAAGACACTCAAATGATTTAAAGACTCTGAGTGACGGAGAATCAACCCCATTCCCCAGATCAGTTGTTTATATTATTACCAGGAAATCTGGTAAAAGGGTAGCAGTATAATTTTGTAGCAGGAAACCACACTGGGAGTAGAGAAACCTGGGTTTTGCTACCATCTCTTTTTAGAAGTTGCTGCATAACCCTGGGAAAGAAAATTCCCTCTCTTGACCTTAGTTTCCTGATCTGTAAAACTGTAGTAATGATGCTTGCTCATCTTTATAAAGTGCTTGGCAATCTACAGATGAAAAGCACTATCTAAATTAAGTATCATCAGAACCTCATCACTAATTGGCATATGGTCTTCATAGCTGTAAGGATTAACAAAAAATGTAGTTTTGGGAAAAATTTTAAAAAAAAAAAAAAAAAGGGTTAAGTGTAGAATATCTTAGTTGGGAGTTTGTTTGCCATAAAGTACATGGGACTGCTAAAACAATGATTTGCAATATGGTCACAATTCTATGTGAGATTGCATAGAAGGGTAAATGTAGGACAGCCAGAATAACTCAAAGGACATAAAAATGGACTAGAGAGACAAGGTGGGTGAGGCAATATCTTTTATTGGACCAACTTTTGTTGATGAGAGAGACAAGCTTTTGAGCTACACAGAGCTCTTCTTCAGACCAGATCTAGATCCCCTCGATCCCATTTTCAAAACTTAGTATCTCGACAATAATGAAGGGAAATAATTAGGAATTCGCCAATTAATTGTGACCTGAAGAAGAGCTGTATGTAAGCTCGAAAGCTTGTCTCTCTCACCAGCAGAAGATGGTCCAATAAAAGATATTACCTCATGTGCCTTGTTTTTCTAATATCCTGGGACTGACATGGCTACAACAACACTACATAAAAAGATGATCTCTAATGTTTTCAAAAGCACCAAAATGACCTAAGATTCTTGGTCCCATGTTCAAAAGTGACTGAGACTCAGTCCTATTGTCTGTCAGTCAATTCTTATGTGATGTTGTTGCTGCATTAGTAATAACTACAATATCATTTTATTTGTATTATGTATATTCTCTTACCTGTTAAAACAATTTACTTCTGTTTTAGAAATCACAACCTAAATGGATACATACATATTTCAACTTCTTTTTTAATGTTTATGTCATATTCTTTCTTTTATGCTATGTGTGACCATTCTTTGGAGTTATTGTGTTCTCATAAATCAGTATTTTCATGCAGTAATAAAAATAACTTATTTTAATGGTAACAGCTCCAAAGGCTTTCTAACTATGAGTGGCATTTTATTTAATTCAATCTATGTTCCATTTGCCAGCTAATGGTACACTGTGGATTACAGAGTGATTAGGTTGTTGCCAAACTCCCAGAAAGGGGAAGCAAAATTACCTTTCTCCAACTGGCAGGTCTGGGTGTGCCTTCTAGAGCTGAAGAGCAGAATAAAATCCAGTGTTTGAATAATGAGCCAGTATATGACCGAAAAATAGGAATACTCTTTTTCAATCCTGGCTTGATCTACTGTACCTCAGTTCAGCCTACTACTATTTATTATTATTATTTATATTCATAGGTGCTGACTCCATGGGTGCTCCGGGGTGGAGCACCCACGGAGAAAAATTAGTGGGTATTCAGCACCCACCGGCAGCCAAGCTCCCCTTTTCCCCCCCAGCGCCTCTCTCCCATCAGCAGCCCCATGGATCCTTCCCCGCGCCTCCCGCCCACCGTGAACAGCTGTTTCGTGGCGGGCAGGTCGGCTCCAGGAGGGAGGGGGAGGAGCGGGACTGGGCATGCTCGGGGAGGAGGTGGAAAGAGACAGGGAAGAGCTGGGGCAGGGGCGGGGTGGGGAGTTTGGTGGAGTGAGGGGTGGGGCGGAGCAGGGGCAGTATAGGTGGGGTGGGGGCAGGGGCTTGGAGGAAGCGGTGGAGTGGGGGTCGAGCACCCCCTGGGGAGAGGGGAAGTTGGCGCCTACATTTATATTTCACTAGTGCCTAGAGGACCAATCCTAAATCAGGGTTCCATTATGCTAGACTGTGGAAAAACAGTGTGCATACATGCATAAAAAGCTTTCTGTCTAAATAAATAAGACAGACAAAGAAAGGATTATTATTCTCCTTTATTAAAGGGGATAGGTTAGGTGACTTGCCTATGGCCCCACAGAAAGTTTGTGCAATAGTTAGGAACTGAAGCCAGATCTCCTGAGTCCCAGTCCAGTGCTTTAACTACAAGACCATCCATGTGGAAAGTTAATAGGTTTTTCCAGATACACTCCTTTCTACATTACTGAAACTGCTCTTTATAATATTCCTGGGGGATATACACACAGTTGTATTTGAAAGGGACATTTTTAAAAGGTTTAACACTGTAGTCCCAGTCTTAGAACTTAGTGTATTGACAATAATGAGGGGAAATAAATAGGAACTCGCTAATTAATTGTTAATTGAAGTTACCTGCTTTAAATAAAACATAGATAAATTAAGCTGATTATTTCTTGTCTTGGAACTGGCTGGCTAACAAAGCCTAAAGAAATGATAAATAAAACTGAGTTTCCTTTGTGGTTGAATTTCATCTTGCTTCACTAGACTATAAAAGCACTGTCAAAGAGAGCTACACATTAGTTCAATTTAGAATAATTTCAGAAAGCAAATCTCCAAGCCTCCAATGACATCAGTTAGACAACACCCTAATCTCCACAAGTTTTTGTAAAAGTTGAATAAAATCTGCCTGTCATCAATACTGGCTTTCACTGTTTTAAAAGAAAAAGATGCATGACCTGTGGTCACTTAGATAGAAATGACTGATTCTAAGAGGAGCACTACATGTGGAAACTACAATACAATATCTGAATATCCTCTTGTATTTCTATCTGTCACAGATTGTCAACATACCAAGTATAATAAACAATACATAAGTTAGAGCCACAGTGACCTGCTGTATGTTTATGCTTCAGCACCTCAATTCTGCTATTATCCATCTAAGAAGCTAGATCAAAGTATCTGTCAAATCTTTAACCTACCAAATTTAATTTTATCCACCTGTGACTTTAGGATGTTCCAGAAGAAACTGTATATCCAAACCCAGCAATCAGGATGAAAGAAAAAAACTTCTGGATACAGACTTAAAACTTTAGCTCCCTATGGTTTAAACTGAAAGACAATGTATCTGCTTAACATCAAGCAGTTTTCAGAACTCTCCTTGACAAATTTTTCCTTTCTCCATGATTCATGGTATACCCTTTATCTGCTCACACTATGTATCTTTTAAAGTTCAGATTTTTAAAAAGTCACTTTAGCAAAAGCCATGCTAACTAATAACTGAAATAAAAATAAAAATTTTAAAAGAATACATTCTGCCTCCAAACTGTGCATTTGTAGTCATACCTTTTTAATGACCACTGGATAAAACAAATCTTGCAAAGAGACCTCCTACATAACAGAAAAAAAAAAAGCATACACATTCTCAGGGACATGGAAAGAATGAACATTTTGAAAGCAAAAGAAAAGAAATTCTTGCATCAATGTATGTAAATTTGTTAGAATTTAACAACAAGTCTAGGTCCTGAAGAGACTTTTCCCATACTACTGGCTCAACCCTGCGAGGGTTGGTTCAAATAAATTTGCATATTATATTCAGCCATATTTACTATGCTAATGTTTATTATTTTGTTTGACATAGCGTGTCAGAATGAGACTGAAGCTTGGATGAATATTTGTTAGCTGAGGCTCAATCTGGAGATGGAGGTGATATTTGTAGGTTGGGCAAAGCAGATGGAAAAATGGCAGAGATTATATTAGCCCTCTTGACTGAAAGACTGTTCCCACTTTTTATTGTTCATATTCACTGTTTTTTGTTCATGTTAGATATCTAGATACCTGAGTCACAGCAGTGCTCACTACTGCTTCTTTTTAAATATCTGCTTTAGGATTTTGTACTGGTACCCCACTGTAGAATCTGAGAACATGGCAAGAAGAATGTGACCTTTTCTTTCAGATATGGAACTTGCTACAATTATCCAGGTCTCTGTCATCACAAGATTTGACAACTGCAATGCATTGGTTCTGTGGCCCTTAAGCTCATCCAGGCCCCACATGAGACTATGTGGCCCCTTAGTGCACTCCAAGGGTTAATGGGTTACTTGTAAAAGTTTATTTTAATAGCATATTTTAATTTTAATGTTTTTCTTCTGAATGTTTTTCTTATATCTATGCTTACTCTTTGACCTATGTCTAATGCATGTTTTTGAGCTGAGAGCTAGCTGAGCCTCTGCTGGTGCTCGTCATAAGTTGACAATATTCAATAGTGCATAAAATATTAAAACAACTTCATACAGACAAGGGAAAAAAACACATCAGCATTCACAGTTTGTCATCAGAACACCAATCTTTGTCCAGGCACCAGTAGTAAGAAACTTAGTGGAAAGAAAAGCAATGATATTGTGCTTCACAGACACATTAGTGACAAAAGAGAAGGACGCAATAAGCAATTTTCTCAAACTGAATGGGTATCAAATAGAAATTCAAGACAGAGCCATCAGATCCAAACAAACAAACAAAACAAAGATCACTGCAACTGGATATACTGTAAGTCAGAGCTGACTAGAGGATGAAGCTTTGAAGGATGACGAAAATAGCCCTCCAACTTCTGCTAGACATGTGGAGACAAATATCTTGTTCAAGGCTGGCTATCATCACCTAACACAGAGAGTCAGTTATCAGAGAACTCTGGACCCTGCTTCTGAGAAATGTTAGCTACTATCCACCAACTTCAGCTTGACATAATGGTTATCTTCTTATATTTAGCTATCACAAGCATGTTAATATTCACAAGCCTCTTTACATTCTCACTGAGAAAGTTTTAGTTATGTACTTTTCACGCTTCGTATTCCTACTAGCATGGTTTACAAAGGACAATTTCCATTAAATTGTAATTATTTCTTCCCATCAAATCTTTTATCTTTTAACGAAATTGCTAGACGCTGCTCAAGGGAGATGGGAACTTAGATTCCATATAGCTAGTCAATACAATTCTATTGTCCTTGCACTACTTACTTCATGCCACAATAGATATTTTAAAGTTTACTGTTTGAAGCGATTGGACCTGATTGTCCTGTCTTACACTTCGTGCAATTATATCCAGGCAAAGTGGATACGAAAGGCTACCAAATTCAAATTCATTCACGTGTATGGGGATAGAATTTTACATATATTTTGCTTTGCTGTAAATGACAATTCAAGATGCATGGGAATCAGGCCTAAAGAATCCCTGCTCCTTGAAAAAGGTCTATACTGAAAGCCAGGTGCAGCGTGGTATCCTCTTTTATTCATCTCCACTTCCACTCAGCTTTGTAAATGAAGAATCATTTGAAAGTATATTGAACCATTTCCCAAGAAAAAAAGGTTGAAAGCTAAAAACCTTTACTCTCATGCCACTAAATACTCAATGAATTACTCATTTTAAAAAATAATTTATGGATAACAGACAAATTAGTGCTTTATGTTTGATTTTTATATAGTCTGAAGATTAAGGATCATCATATATTTGCAATTCTTAAAGACAGCACTGAGAAGGAAAATGGGCAAGTATGTTCAGAAAACAAAATGTTCCTACTCAAAATTTGACACCCTCTACTTCAATAAAGATCTAAATTTTATCTCATTATAGCAATAACACACTGTATCAAGAAGAAATCAATTTTCAAAAAGTATTCAATGGGAAAAAAATCAATGAATGTCTATGCATCCTGTGAAGAAACAGTCTTCACTATCTGCAAAGTTAGAACAGATAAAGAACAGAGGCTTTAGCAAGCAAGTAGAAAATGGGCTGATTAAGACTTTACTTTGAAAAAAGAAAAAAAGAAAAACATCACCACAACATAAAAAAGGAATATCCAGTTTAGTACAGAAGGTCATAACGGATGTATTCGGATTTTCAACATGCCAGATTACTCATTCTGCTGTGCTTGTAGTCTGTAAATGGTAAGGATCTTGAAATTAGAGTACTGGTATTTGATTTAGAGATCATTTTGGCAAGAAGTCAGTGCCTCACAGTTCACAAACAGCAGTAATGTCTTTCTGTGCACTCTGTTCTGCCTCCTGGCTTTATTTTGGAAGTGGATAACAAGTTTCTAATTCTTCTAAGATAAAACACCATGTGTAACTCTTTATACTAGGTTTTTTGATTCTGTGTGATCTAAAGAGTTGATCCAATGGCCCACTCTCCATCCCCGCTTTCAGAGTCCTCAGCTAATGCAGGCTTCTAATTGCAAGGAAACTTCTGCACCCTCATTCCCTCACAAGAAGGTACATGACACATATGTGCAGCTAAAGTGGGATCCACACTGATTACAACATTTTGAAGAACGACAGTTACTGTAGGATAAGTAACCGTTCTATATGTTGGCACAAAAAACCAACCAACTGAAGCCTCAGCTTTTTTTCCCTGCTGAAAATTAGAAGCTATGAGTTTTATGTACTGTAAGCCATACAGCTGGACTCTGTTTAGCATAATGTGACATGTTATGTCCCAACCAAATTCCTACTCTAAATCCTTTCAAAGCAGGGAGTCAAATTCTCCAGTGAGATGTCCATTGCCAGCAACACATGCACTCAAACTGCTGACACCAAATATTTAACACCTATACTGGAGTTTTTGATTTACTGAAATGGGTAGTGCAGATATACAGCAATCAAATCAGATATCACACTGTAAATCAGGGGTGTGCAAACTATGTTTTAAGCTGGCCCGCTAGTTCCCACTGGAGAGCGGGGTCAGGGGCCGCAGCACACGGCTCAGCCCCACTCCAGCGCTCCGGCCAGGGCGCTGGGTCGTGGGCCACACCATGCAGCTCGGCCATGCTCCGGCGGGGGCACAGGGTCAGGACCACACCACGCGGCTCGGACCCGCTCCAGCCAGGGCGCTGGGTCAGGGGCCAGATCACGCGGCTTGGTCCCGCTCTGGTGCTCCAGCCGGGGTGTTGGGTCGGGGACGGCACCACATGGCTCGGCCCCGCTCTGGCGTTCTGGCCGGGGCGCAGGGTCGGGGCCGCACCACGCGGCTCAGCCCGCACCATGCGGCTTCCGCGGCACGGCCCTGCTCTGGCACTCCAGCTGGGGCACAGGCTTGGGGGCCGCACCACGCGGCTCCTGGAAGCCATGGCATGACCCCGCTCCAGCTCCTACATGCTCCAAGGGCCCCCTCCGGTGCTACAGTGGGAGCTACAGGGGTGGTGCCTGCGGATGGGGCAGCATGCAGAGCCGCCTGGCCGTGCCTCTGTGTAGGAGCTGGAGAAGGGACATGCCACTGCTTCCGGGAGCCGCTTGAGGTAAGCGCCGCTTGGAGCCTGCACCCCGAGCCTCTCCCCATGCCCCAACCCCCTGCCCCAGCCCTGATCCCTCTCCCACCCTCCAAACCCCTCGATCCCAGCCTGGAGCACCCTCCTGCACCCCAAACCTCTCATCCCCAGCCCCACCCCAGAGCCCACACCCCCAGCTGGACCTGCCCCCCTTCCTGCACCTCTGCCCCAGCCTTGATCCCCCTCCTGCCCTCTGAACCACTCTATCCAAGCCCAGAGCACCTCCTGCACCCCTAACCCCTCATCCCCAGCCCCACCCCAGAGCCCGCACCCCCAGCCAGAGCCCTAACCCCCTCCCACACCCCAGCCCCAAATTCTGAGCATTCATGGCCCACCATACAGTTTCTATTCCCCGATGTGGCCCTCGGGCCAAAAAGTTTGCCCATCCCTGCTCTAGATCAAAAGGGTTCCTTTTTTTAGCATACAAGAAATTTGGTTTTAGCTGCCTTTATTAGTATTCTGAAGCTAACCTACAAATATATTCTTTTAAAAAACCACACCACTAGATAGCTGTGGAAACTGCTTCCAAATAACTAGAGAATGGTAGGGAAAAAGTTTTTTTATTTAGTACATAATGTTTGCCATATTTCCTGGCAACTCCCACTCAGTGTAAGCAAACACCTTATTTTGCTCTTGGCTGGGCTAGTCTCACCCAGCATGAAAAAAATCAACAGACACTAGACATGAACCAGATTCTGTCAAGTGATGAATGCCTCTTCAGAGATACTAGGGTATTTCTCACCTTACAGGATCTGTCACTATATAAAGTGATACATTTTAAAAAAAAATTACAATTAATAATATTGCACATTAAAAAACTTGTTAATATAAAATTCTGGGTCCCAGGAATGTGATATTTGAGGTCTGTTTTGATCATCTATTGGACCTAGATCCAGATCTTAGTGAATTCTGTGGGAGTTTTGACATACATTTTATGGAAGCAGGATGGAACTCATTACTGTCAACAACCACATTTTTTGGTTACTAATCTTGTCCTTCTTCCCTCTGTGAACCCCCCCACGCCTCCGAACAACTGAGCTACATTTTATTTATGTCAGCTGTTTTACCTTGCTTTTTATATAGGATTTGATTGTGCCAAACCCTAAACGAAGCTGGAGAATGGATACACATACAACCCCCCTGCTAAGCACAGCCAGATTAGGGCTTCAGGGACAATAGGACTGAATTTCCATCATAGCCTCTGCTCCCACTCCATGAACAAGTGGACAAGGAGGGAGCAAGGAAGGGAGGGAAAATAGGTGGAGTCATGTCTTTTAAAAGCCTGATGCACACACAAAAAATGGGAAACAAGATCTTTAGAGATCTTCTTCCCAGATCTCTTTCTGGGTTGATGCAGTTTACATCATGCTTCCTCATACAAGGTTGTAACTAAGGGCACAATCTAACCCACAGTTATTATATGCTGTATTTGCTAACATCTTTAAAAATGTACTATTTCTTTATTATTTTTATCATGCAATATAACAATGAAACCCCAAAATATACTTTTTTTTCTCCCTCCATAAGGAATGAATTACACTAATTCAACATATATGTATGCAGTATATACAAAAGTTATTATTTACCATCTAACCTGTAGATACATGTTTTTAAAATCTGCATTTCTTACCACAGTTCATTGGAGGAGTACATAATTCTAAACTTTATATATATATATACACACATACACACACTTTTAAAATCTATTTGCAGATCATCTTTTAATCTTGAGGGAAAGGTCAGGAGCTTTATATATCAAAATGGAATCAGAGGTTTTCTGCTAGAAAAAAAATTATCAAGAAGCAACATAAATTTACTTCATTGTTTAAATACTCTGAAAGGGAAGACATGCATTTTGCAGTTCTTGTGAGCCTTATTACCCAAGACCCTGTTGCTTTAAAAAAAATAACATACATATTGCAAAATAGCCTGGGCTTGCGGGGAGAACATCAGGACCAAAATATAGTTAAAATGACCTATAACAACAACAACAGACATTAGCTAGGCTAGGTTTTTTAAAAACCTCACATTCTCACTCCTTCTGAACTCCTGGTTATATGCAAGACACTCTTGTTCACACTTGCTACTTTGCTCTGCTTATAATAGACATAAAGTGCGGAGAAAAGTTGACAGTAAGAATCACTCTGCTTTAAGCAAAATGCACTGTTGATCCAATTATTTTAGAGTAGTGGATGACTACAGATAATTGCTTATATGCACACACACAAGCTAATTTGGGTCTCAGTGCTCCCTAATGCCCACTGCCAGAGTGCCCTCAGCACCCTCGGCTGGATCACACTGCTAGATTCATATTCACTGGGAAGGTGTTATCTTTAACAACTATCTTGAAAACCTGTTACAGAACTGTGTCAGCAGCAGGTGGTATTTTGCATGACCATCATCACTATAAAGAATTTAAAAGAAAATCTGGGAGCAGAACAGATTGGAGCGAGAGAAAAAAAGTCTGAGGAAACAATACTTGTGTTAAAAACCCTAAAAATATATCAACATATCTTTAAAAATCCAAGTACAAATTGTTACTGAACAATAATCCTATTGAGGGAGACTTGTGAGTTGGAAACTGACACTGACACTGTTTGTACAACCTATAGCCTTTACAGAATTACTGAGGTTGGGAGACTTCTCCACTGTTTTACCAAACATAAACCCTCTTTACTTAAAGACACCACTATTTCTTCAGGCAAATTGAGGTTCCAGGCTCAGTTGATGCTGAGCCTGTTTTTAGCAAAGGCTGCCAACTGTGTCAAAATGTGCAGGCTTTTGTACTATACAGAGTGTTCCAAAGGATTTAGTTGAGATCGCCAGACTCAGTCCTTTGGGGACTTGACTTGGATTTAAAGTGCATCTTCCAGAAATGGTTGGCTGTCATAAAAATACACTTAATTACTTTGCTCTGGGATCAGTTCTTCCCCCTCCCTCAACCTTCTGGTCATGTGTTGCTAAAATCCTTCTGAGCAATTTTGAAAATGTGCTCTATTGTTAGATGATTCATTACGTTAGCATGAAAGCAAAACAGTCTGCTAAAGAGCGATGGTGCGATATTAAGCAATTTGTTCTATTTGTCATTCTAAAAGAATAGCTACCCCCCCCCCCCACCACATTAATGCTAAATAGATGGCAAGGGTACAAATAAAATACAAGAATATGTACAAATGGCTTTTTAATTCTTTTTTTCTAAACTGGTGTCAAGGATGAATCAAAATGTGATATAAATACAGGCATTGCTATAAATGTTTAGGAAATGATGCCTAAAGCCAGTGAAGAAAATGCTATTACATTTTCCATGTAAGTATCTTGCCCTTGAACTTTGACTCATTAGTTGTCAATGTATAAAATTCATAGCTTCTAATTTTCAGTGTTGGGGAAAGAAGCTGAGAATTCAGTTGCTTGTTTTTTTGCGCCAAATATAGAATGGTTACTTACTTTATAGTGACGGTGGTTCTTCAAGATGTTGTAATCAGTGTGGATCCCACTATAGCTGCACATGTGCCTCATGTACCTTCTTGTGAGTGAAGGAAGGATGCAGCAACCATTATCATCCTTCAGTTTTTTGCAATTAGACGTCTGTGTTAGCTTAGAACTCTGAAACTTGGGATGGAGGGCAGGCCATTGGATCAACATGGACTACAACATCTTGAAGACCATAGTTAGTTACTATTGGGTAAGTAACAGTTCTTTTTCTTTCAAGTAGGTGTCAGCACAGACCCCACTGTTGGTTACTGGTATATGATACCCTTCCTGGATGGTGGAATAAGGAGTGAGTACCAACTGTATCAGTAAAACAAGGAATGTAGAACTATCCTCCCGAATTGCTCAAATAGCTAACTCCATGCATAATGCTTGACAAAAGTCAATGGGCTATTTCATGGCACTGCCTTGCAGATCTGAAAAATGGCACATTTCTGAAGCAGGTGCAGGATGTCGCTTGAGCTCTGGCAGAGTGACCTGTGCACCACCAGCTGGTAGTATCTGCCAGTATATTATTACATTACATTACCACCAGTGTATTATCCACTTAGATATCCTTTGTGATGAGATGGCTTGAGCCTTGGAGTAGCTGGAAATAAATGGGGAGACAACCTGAACAGTTTGATTCCGTCATCAATGTAGTAAAGTAAGGCATGTAAAACTTGTAGTGTGGGTAACGTCCCTCCTAATAAGAAAGGGGCTTAGGGAAGAAGAGAGGCAGCTTGACTGATGGTCTCAGAATTCCATCTGAATCACCTTGGGGATGAACTTTGAGCACCATCTTCTCCATATGAAATGTCCTGCAGGGAAGATCCGCAATAACTACTTGGGGCTTGCTCACTCTCCTAGCCAAAGTGACCACAACTAGGAAGACAGTCTTCAGAGTTGGGTGAAGTAAGGAGCATTCTGAAAGGGACTCAAAGGGAGGCCCCAGGAGTCTCAAAAGGATGATGATGCCCCAGGCAGGGGCAGGGTTCTGACCAGTGGATAAGTAGGCAGCAAGCCCCTCAGGAACTTTGATACCGTTGGGTGAGAGAAGACAGAGCATGATTATACAGGTGGATGGCAAGCTGAGATTATGCAAGGTAGACCTTAACAAAGCTGAATGAAGGGCTGGAGAACTGTAAATGCAGCAAGTAGTTGAGGATTTGCAATTGTACATAGGGTCCAGTGGAAAGGCATAAAGGAGGCCTGGAGTCCACTCTATGTTCAAGTTCTCTATACAACAGAAATTGACAGTTGGTGTTGTCCTGGTGGCAAATGGATCTATCACAGGAACCACCAAGAGACAGATTATTGGTTCCATAATGCATCTTGGCAATGACCATTCGTGATTAGCCATAGATTTTCTGCTCAGTAAGTCTGCCAAGTTATTACTGATTCCCAAGAGATGAAGAGCCGTAAGGGTTATTCCATGTTGATAATACCATGTCGAGAGATTATTGGCTTCCTGACAGAGGGGAGATGAGCGTGTGCCACACTGCTTGTTGATGAAGTGCATTGCAGATGTGTTGGTCCAATCCGCAGTGCAGATCCTGAGGAATTTTGGTGACCAGGTAGGAAGGATATGCAAACTAGCCTGATTATCCTGAGCTCCAGGGCATTGATGTGGAACCTTATGGGTCAGGCCCCTGGCATCTTGAGATGGTCCAGGTGGGTTGCCCAACCTGTCCCTGATGCATATCCGTGATTAAAGGAAGTGGCAGATAATATCATCCTTCCACACATGTTCTTGGGTTCCTTCCACCATCTTAGTTCTACAATGACAGGAGGCAGGACCACAACCTTCTTGGTCACATGGTTTCTAGTGTTTTGTTGGGGGATAGACAGATCTGGGCCAGAGTTGGAATGGCTGCAGAAGAAGTCTGGTAAGCGGCATCAGGTACATGCATGCCACCATATTACCTAGCAGCCCCTAACACATTTTTTACCATCGTAGTTTGTTCTGTTTATATTCCAAATAATAGTGATTGCATTGACAGGAATTTGTCTTCAGACAGCTACGCTTTCGCTGACCTGAATCAATCAAGGCTCCTATTAATTCTGTCATCTGTGAGGGATAAGAGACAATTTTTTATAGTTCACCAAGAGGCCCAGCTGAGAGAACAGGGAGAAGATATAGTTCAGGCTTGCAGCTGTCTTCTTCTGGCATATGCCCTTGATCAGCCAATCATCAATAAATGAGTAGATGTGAAAATCCTTTCCTTGGTCACTGGAGGTTCTTAAGAACAAGTTAGACAAACACCTGTCAGGAATGGTCTAGATAATACTTAGTCCTGCCTTGAGTGCAGGGCACTGGACTAGATGACCTCTCGAGGTCCCTTCCAGTCCTTCACTCCTATGATTCTAAGACAGACGTGGGCAAACTACGGCCTGTGGGCCACATCTGGCCCGCGGGACCATCCCGGCCAGGGAGCCTAGTCCCTGGCCCCTCCCCCGCTGCCCCCGTCCCCCACAGCTATTAACTGTAGGCACTTTGTGAAGACTCTTGGTGCTGTGAAAAGTCCAAAAGGCAGCACATAGCACTGGTAATGATTGGGCCCCACTGTGAACCTTAGGTACTTCCTGTGGGATGGATGAATGTCTATGTGGAAGTACACATCCTGTAAGTCAAGAGCTACAACCCAGTCTTGAGCCTGAAGAGAAGAAATTATGGAGGCAAGCATTACCATCCTGAATCTGAGGCAGCATATGTATTTGTACTGTCTCCTCAGGTCTAGAATATCTTCTTTTCCGTAGGGAAATATAAGGAGCAGAGCCTCTTTTTCTGTGCGCCATAGGTACCTCATCTATGGTTTTTAGATGATGTAACGAGACCGCTTCTCTTTGTAACAGGCTCTCATGAGAAGGGTCCCTGCAGAAGGATGGGGTAGATGGGTAGCCTGCTATCTCCTGCTTGAAAGGAACCTGTCAGAGATGTGTCACCTCCTGGTTACTGACTTCAGAACATAATTTTCAGTACAGACACATAACTCCTTAAATTTATTCATACATACACTTCACAGTGATTATGACCACCAGACTGCTATTGGCTTTCAATAGAGAACTCGCATGACACCTGTGATAGGGAACACTTGCCTCTTGAGTCCCTCCTGCTGCTGGGTGTGGTAGTGCAATGTTTTCCTGCTTCTGGCACCCCCTGTAAGTTGTTGACCTCACTAGACAGGTCTTACGTGGCTCAGGCCTCCGGCCAATTCACATATTCAAATTGGACCTCTTCCGGTGTAGCAAAGAGTTCCACAAACTATCTGTCCTCATCAGGGTGTTCAGTCCCATCTTTGGACCTTTAAATCCTGCTCTTTGCTCAGGCTTTTAAGCAAACCTTATCTTTTTCTGGGGGCTTAGGATGCTTTCCCAGTGGTTGGTGGAGGAACCTGGGCCTGCCACTACTCTGGGTCCCAACCCAGGGATCTTATAAACAGCAACTACATACCACTATTTCTAATTCACTGCTGCTATTCCCTAGGCCCTTTTTCCATATAGTCCCTTTCTCTTCTCCCTTAATTCAGGGCTGAAGTTCTCAGATCTTCTTTCTCCTCCCTGAATGCAAATGCCACCAGAACCCATCTTCTGGTTCTCTCTTGAGCCCCTATGACCAGCAAGCAGAAGCAAGAAAGAGTATACTCTGGTCCCAGCCAGGAACTGACCTGCTTAGGCCCAGCAAGTCCTATTACTAGAGCCTGCTGGGCTCTGATTGGCTGTTTCTGCCTTTCTAGGCAGACCTGGAGAACCCACCTTCACAGCTCCTTCCTGGGGCGGGGTGTAGTAGGACATCAGGGCCTCCAGTGTGGGGTCACAAAGGACCAGGTATACCCCAATCACACCACCCCGTAGTGAATTATTATGCATATATCCGACCTATAGGATCTCTATAAAACTCTGTGTATTCCCTCTGCCTGTTGGCACCAAGAGGTTTCTGTGTCACAGGTGTATGGGGGTAACGTGTGACAATTCTGGTAGGAGGTTGGGCATACCAGTAGAAATAATAGTAATACACTATTATTATTTCTTCAGCATTATTTGTTGCACCAACTTCATTAATTTTCCTTTGAGTTTTGGAGTCATAGTTTTAGTATGAAGGCAAGGGATAGTGTGAAAATGTCAGTCATGGAATAACACTCAACTAGCTAATTTATTTCAGTTCTCAAGTGGCTGTGTTGGGAAAAAGTGTTTTACGGGCAAATCAAAACTAGAAATTACTGTGAATAATCTAGATTTATAAATTACTTTAAACTATAAAACAGAAGTCATAATTTTATTTAAATGTATGCCAACAAGCAGATATAAAAACCCAGGTTTTTACCAACTGTTTATTTTGGCCATTATTAGACTATAATATTTCATTTTATCAACACTTCATTGTAATCGGGGAGGTTTCTTGCCCACTGAAAAGCAAACTGGATCTTGGGAAATGTTCATATGCAGATCTAAACTTCACCTATAAGAGTTTTTAATAAACTTTTCTGCACTAATATGTCTAAACTAAAGAAAAAAACGGATGTTCTCAAATAATGAACTATTATTTAATTTATCTTTGAATTCACTTGATTCCTTCTTATATTAATCTGCTTAAGAGTGGACAATCAATGATACAGTTACACATGCTGGGAAAGGTGGAACTAGAAAAATCACTAGACTAAGTCAAGAAAGAATGTGTGACTGGATTTATAAATGAGGGATGCCGTGGTTTTCATTTCCCATTTTTTCCACAGTGCTAAACACTATCCTTCTTATCAGTGACAAATGTAACCTCTGTACTGGTACAATGTAAATCCAGAAAAATGGAATGGACCTGAGCTGAGTGGAGTTTATTTATGTTTCCCAAGGAAGCAAGTTGATTTTTATTTCCTTTGAAGAAGGTCAGAATATGATAGGTAGGGGGGGAAAAATCAGTTAAAAAGTAGTAGTATAATCGCTGAAGAAACAATGCATTTTACAAGAGATCCAGAAACTCAGCACAATCTTATCATGAGTTAGGTTCTCAGCTGGGATTTGAACCCTTGCACAGCATTAAAAAAGAAATGATTAGTGCATAGAGGCTACTACATTGACTTTGTCTATCATTCTTCATAAAAACCCACACATTTTTAAATAACACTTCACCACTGGACCTAAATTCAATGGTTTCCCAGAGACCAATTTCTATTGTCAGATGTTAATGTACTAGTGTCAGCACAGTCATATGATTTAGATGTGCTTGGATTGTTAGGACATTAGGGGTGGTTCATCACTATTGTAAATTACAGTAGTTCTGAGTAATGATAAATGTTGAAAATCTGCTGATGTATTGGAACATTTAAATTATGTTGCACTACCATTTTCTGTCTGTTTAAACAAGAAAGGAATTGAGATTCAAGTTTAATTAAACATTGAAATATTTTGAGAGATATTTTTGTTCTTATTCTCACAAAAATAAATTGCACATTTCATTGGGATTTGACCTTAATTAATCCTGCACTTTCTGATCCACACTCTTGCTGAAATAGTCTTATCAAAAAGAATGCAAGCTATGGGCAAAGATAACAATCGGTCATTAACTTGTGCATGTGATGTTGGCTGTGGTCCACAGACATTAAATTCAAAACTCTTTGTACACAGTAGTGTCTGGGGTTTAGTGCAATGTGGCAAGGAGACAAAACAAACTATAGAGAGCAGCATCTATAAACCATCTACACATGAACTTACAACATAGTAAATAATAGTGTAATTCTGACGAGTTTATCCTGCAACTGGCATTCTGGCAGACAGTACTGTATGTGGCAGTTTACACAGAATTAGAAGATTTTGATATCGTAAACAGCAGAAAAAAGGACTTAAGGTATAAGTTATTTAAAAGGTTATTTTCTCTTTTGCCTTTTTGGGGGACAAGACAATTATTCCTTTTACTTAAGATACAACACTGTAAAGAGATACAAAACCTATGTGAGTAGGTTATTCTAGATCCATAAAATGCGGATTCCTTTTTCCACAGGCAGCACCATTGATGGGACTCACACGACATCTACAGGGGCTGCCTACATGTAGTCCATCTTTGTTTTCTACCCTATCCTCACCCCTCTTCTGTTTATATTGCCATGTTGAAGGAGTCTTTTGAGACTACCAGCCTTGGAAGTTGACACAATAGATGGGGCAGAAAGACACTTGTACTTGCACTCTCACTGTCCCACCCCTTTAATTAAGGAAGGCTGTGAGAAGCACCACGGACCATTCTTTCTTTCTTGCTAACAAAATGAGTCCTCCTACTCAGCCTCTCCACGGGTTGGCTGAGGAGGGACATTTTCACAGTGTAAATTGAAGTAATTAGCTAGGCTTTGATTGTGTAACTAGGTCTTTATTCATATAATTCAGGTGAATTTGATCGGAATATTTGGTGATGGGAAGGATCTGCCTCTTGTGCATGGCACATTGCCCAAGCTAGCGAAATATTTTTACACTCCTCTACAACATCATGAAAGGATTACTGGGTGAGAACACAAGGTTGAGGACTAGGTTTAGGGAGGGACATTAGTTGTAGATGGGCTGACGATAGCCTTAGTTAAGGACATTACATGAGTAGTTGCCCAATATGATATAAATTCACTTTCATAGTTCTTCTGGATTACAAAGTCTGCTTAGTCTGTTAACAACTTGCTAGGAAGGAATCCCTTGGGGCTGAAGTTGGCTGTTGATACTTCATTTTCAGAAGACATAGATAAAGAGATTAAGGAGAGATATAGGGTCCCCACAAACAAACATGTTCCTCTCCTGTGTTGGTATGGTTTGGAAGCTGCAGTTTTGGGGCTGCAATTAACTGGTGCTAGGAAACAGGGTAGATGCCCTCAGGCCTTATCATTTAGGACTGGAGATAGTAATGGCTGCCATTGCAATTTGAGTTATTTTAATAAGAATTGTATCCAGTTGTATTCAGACTCTTGTAGAGCTCTCCTCACCATGGTATCAAGTTTTAGTCTCAGCACTTAATCCAGTTCCCAGTTTGTTGAACTGGAAATTATTTCTCAGCATTTATGATAAAAACATCCTGTAATATAGCAATAGTCTTCTGTTGACATCTGTCAAACTGGTTTAATAAGCAAGCCTATGAACAGATATATGGCAACCTTGTGATATAAAAGCGCTTGAAACCTGTTTATGAAACCAGCTTGACATTTGTCAGTAGAAAATAAGAATAGTGCATGCACAAACACACACAGGATTTTTACTGAAAGTGAATGTGAGTGAGGTGCCTTAGGGACTTTTGAAAATACCATCCACATTAGAGAGAGAGAGAGAGAGTGGGAAGGGGAGTGGGAGAAAGAGAGATCATCCATAAGAACAGATATTAGTGACTAAAAAATTACTAATAGTCCAAAGCCAATTGTTATGCACATAAGTATTTTTTGTTGTTGAGACACTTACGTAAAGGAAAACGAAATATGCTGTGATACCTTAATGTCTGATATTCCTGTTACTAGCAATTTAATCATTTGAGTGAATACAACATTTCTAATGTTCTTACACATACAATATATCCTTTCATTCCAAAGTGCTTTAAGATCTTAGTAACGGATTTTATGTATACATAAAATAAACCAATCATTTCATCCATCATATAAAAGCAGCTACCTCAGGGCCAAACAATACTACCTAACATTACAAAACACTCTAAGACAGGAAAAGAAGACTATTGTATCCAACTGAAATTAAAAGAAGATACAAGTAAGCTGAATATAATTACCCCATTTGGAATTGTCCTGGATATGAGGACATGACTGTTGCAAAAAGGGTCATGGAATTTTTTAAAACATTGGTGTTTGGTCAGGACTTGTACTTAATGTCTCACTAAGAGGGCAACACTATCCCCCAAGTACCAGCCTAGTGCACTGTTGAATACTGACTTTGAGGAAAGAATGGAAAGTCCCCTGTTCTGAAACAGCAACGCTTGCTGACCCATACAAATAGTGATTCAGTCCAACACTGCTTAGTTCTGAGATCTGATGAGACCATACAAGCTATGGTTCCAAGATATCCTGATTTCCCCCCCTATGTTAGAGGAGAAATGTATGCATGTAAATCTACATAAAAGAGCATACTAGTGGACATAATGTCACAGTAGACTTCAGCCAAACACACTCATATTTGTGCTAACTATAGGGTGACCAGAGAGCAAGTGTGAAAAATCGGGACAGGGAGTGGGGGGTAATAGGCACCTATATAAGACAAAGACCCAGATATCGAGACTGTCCCTATAAAATCGGGACATCTGGTCACCCTAGCTAACTACAAGGACACCGGATAGAGTTCTCATCCAATTCCTGCCCTTTCCAACTTGCTGGATTATAAAGTCTGGTTATTAATTTGATACTTAAAAACATCGTTAGGCTGCTGCTGTTCTGAATTTTTTCTCCTGGACATTGCAATTATGTCCCTATAGAACAGAGAATTTCCCAAGTTTGTTAACCTCCTAGGAATAAAGGAATGAATAACCTACACTAAATTTCTTAATACACTTGAAATGGAGTATTTACACAGCTGCTATTAGATAAGGTTAGTATTCATGAAAACCAAGAAAGCGTTACTTATGTAACTGAAAAGAGAGAAAGGTCCCAATTTAGAAATACAGTATGATTCAATTCTAAAAGAAAAACTATACAAATGGGTTAAGTAAAAACAGCAGTTCTAAAGATCACATCTCTGATTACTTTTCTATCTTAAAGGCTTGTCCTGCTCAAAGTAAGAGCTCTGACTACTGTGGAATAAGCTACTGTGAATATTAATTGGCCACTTTGTAAACGGATTAAAATGCCCATTACAAGACAATAAAATGTGGTTTTCCTCTAACACTGTCCACCCACTGGACTGCATTTCTTTTAAAGAGGGTGTGAGTGGCAGAGGCAATTATTAGATCAGAAAGACTGAATGGGGGAAGAAGATGTTGTAATTTAACACTGTCTTATTCTGTAAAATTTGCAAATGTTTTCACATTGCATAAAGCCAAAAGAAAAAAGGATAGAAATATTTTTAAAAAATGAATTAAAATCAAACTCAGCCCTTATTGTAAACCAGTTGTTCTCAAACTTTTTACCATCTTACCGCACCTCTATCAAAGATAATAAGCTCACAAGCTCTCTTTCTATGATCGAGTGATAATATCTATATTTATCAAATAGAGCTGGTCAGAAAAATTTCAGCAATTTTTCATTGGAAAACGCAGTTATGTAGAAATCAAAACACTTAGTAAAATCATGTTGATTTCACCAAAATTTTGTTTCTGGAGAAAAATGAAAAAAAATTTGGGACATTTTGACATTGTCCAAAACAGACTGATCTGAAATGATTTTTTATTAAATTTTCATTTGCAGAGAATTTAGAAATATTTGGGTTTGTTCAGAATCATTGGGCCCATGAACAAGCCATCCGAGACATGTCTCTTTCTTTGCATCTTAGCGAGGGCCATGTGGCTTGCAATCTTTGGGCCTTTGAACAGACCCAGTGTTTGAAGTCTCTGTGTAGTAAGTGTGAAGCTAACCAGCAAGGCTTAATATATTAGACAGTTGCCAAATGAACTCCTGAGCTAGGCGAACAGGAGTAGCAAACAGAGGAGTTTTGGAGGAAGTTTAGAGTGGGATTGTGATTCTCTGTCTTTTAGATATGGCTCTACACTCGGTACTAGATATGGACAATGAGGGAACAACTGTTGTGCCCTGCTTTGGATGTGCTGTTTTCCTTTCTGCCAGAAGACAAAAGAGGTTTCTGGTGCATCAAGTGCAAGCTGCTGGCCATGGATCCGATGACTTCTTGAACAACCACATTAAAAAATGGTTGCCACAGACACCACAAGGGGAAGGTTCAGTGATAAGAGAATTGGGAAAAGCAGAAACCAAAGAAGCAAACTGGGGATTTGCGACAAAGAGGGGAAAGAGATCCAGGAAGCATTCAACCCAGCTTGAAGAACTAAATCTTTATCGAGTTGCAGAAGGATAGACTCATTGCTGGAATGCCCCCTTGTGGCTGGGTGTGATATAGCAGGCTCTCCTCTTTAAGTTCTACCTGCTGATGATCATTCTGGCCCTGTGGTGGTCTGCCTTTACTCATCACTCAACCCTCTGGCAGGTCACATTTTAGTCCCACCCCCTCCAGGGTAATAGAAAGTCCAACAAATAACATTCTAATGTTTTTACGCTCTTCCCTCTATGCTGAATTGTCCTTATCGTCTTACATCAGGTGGCTTCATGCCATCTTCTCCAGTGGTTAGTAGGGGAATCCTTCAAATACATTGGGTTCCAATTCTACTCCTGGGGGAATTTTGCACCACTTTCTGATGGGGAAGCAAAGGGAAGCTGCAAGAGCAGTCACTCACCCCTTCCCAGCAGTGCATGCACCTTGTTTCGGGTGCCCTGAGCAGCCAATGGAGAGGTAAATCACCATGGGAGGGAGGGGGGGCAGGGCTCGGGATGCCCTGGCTGTTGACTCCTACCCTCTCCCAGGTTCAGCTGCTAGTCCCGGCTGGGCTGGGCTGGGCTGGGCTGGGGGAGGGGTGGGGGGGAGGATGGGACTTCATATCAATTCCAGCTGAGCAGTCTCTCATAATACTCAAAAACCAGTGGGAGAACACTTTAACCTGTCTGGCCATTCAATAACAGACCTGCGGGTGGCTATCTTACAACAGAAAAACTTCAAAAACAGACTCCAACGAGAGACTGCTGAGCTGGAATTGATATGCAAACTACATACAATCAACTCAGGATTGAATAAGGACTGGGAATGGCTGAGCCATTACAAACATTGAATCTATCTCCCCTTGTAAGTATTCTCACACTTCTTATCAAACTGTCTGTACTGAGCTATCTTGATTATCACTTCAAAAGTTTTTTTTTCTTTCTCTTACTTAATTGGCCTCTCAGAGTTGGTAAGACAACTCCCACCTGTTCATGCTCTCTGTATGTATGTATATATATCTCCTCAATATATGTTCCACTCTATATGCATCCAAAGAAGTGGGCTGTAGCCCACGAAAGCTTATGCTCTAATAAATTTGTTAGTCTCTAAGGTGCCACAAGTACTCCTGTTCTTTTTGCGGATACAGACTAACACGGCTGCTACTCTGAAACCACACCCAGACTGTCCCACACAGAACCTTCTCAACCCACACCCGGATCCCCCCACACTAAGCTCCTCCACACTTGGATTCTACCAGGCTGTGCCTGCCTGTCCACACCTGGTGTGCCTGGCACATAGGGGCAGGGCTGGCTCTTGCGCTGTGTCAGGGTTGGGTGCAGCCTCACTGTCAAGTCTGTGTCACCAGGAGGGAGAGGTCTTCAGGGTGATCTCTTACCTCTGTGCAGTCAGTGGCCTGTGCTCCCCACTGCCATGCTGGAGCCTCCACATTTATTATTGACAAATAAAATTTTCAAAATTTTAAAATATTGTGTGCAGAATTTTTAGGGGCAGAATTTCCTCAGGAATCCAGTTCAGGGACCCTATAACCAGCAGCTAAGGTCTGCTCCCTCAGGCTCCTTACTGCTGCCTTCCTGGACTTTTTTACTGCAGACTATGAGCATCTCACACAGCCTCTTTAAGTTTACCCCCTTTTCAAGGCTGAGACTTCCCATGGAATCCCCTAATGCATCCCAAACCTAAAGTATAAACTTAAACCAACTTCCGTCCCCCTTATGATTGAACTATCATACCTCTTACGTTCCCCTTGCTCTGTTTTCCCACTGAATGCCTCCAAGGGCTCTCTCCCTGGAAGTTAAGATTCTGCTCTCACATCAGGGTTCCTTACCACTGGTGCCTTCTCCACCCCCAGTAAAATGCTCAATGGCTCTCCTGCCAGACTTCTCTACTTAGAGGAGGATTTTAGAGCCAACTCTAACCCTGGGCTTCCCCCTTGGCCTTTCTACTCTAGTCCTGGAGAGTTCCTCCCTCTCTCCCTGCAGCCTCTTTCTAATCTGTGATTCCCTTCTTTATAGTCATTACCCAGCTCCTTTCCCAACTGGGGCTTCATCTTTAGTTAAACTGGGCCCATCCTCCAGATGCAATCAGGGGATTAATTGACTTTAGGGCCCACATTAACCCTTTTACCACTTGAGTGGGGTAGACACCCATTACACAGGTACTCAGCAAGTCAAGTACAAAGAAACCTGTTTATGGAGGAATGGAACAGAAAGTTACAGGAGACAACTGATGGGAGTCCTTGCAGTATGTAACAAGTAGTTACACCAAGAGAAGCTTGTCAGCAATCTAAAGAAGGCAAACAATCATTATTGGCAACTCCATATTAAGAAAAGTGGACAGAGAATTCAGCAAGGGACACAATGACAGCAGTTAGTGTCTTGTCTCCCCAGAGCAGGGGTGGGCAAACTTTTTGGCCCAAGGCAAACTTTTTGGCCACATCGGGGTTGCGAAACGGTATGGAGGGCCGGATAGGGAGGGCTGTGCCTCCCCACCCAACCTGCCCCCCCCCCCCATCTACCCCCCCCCCCCTGTCCCTTGACCACCCCCTTCCAGGACCCCCTACCCCTAACCATCCCCCCCCTCTAGCCCCTTTCAGAATGTGGCCCTGCAAACATAGGCAGAGGACTCAGGAGGAGCAGGGGCAACCAGGCAGCCGGAGAGAAGCGGCGGCTTCCCCGTCAAAGCGCCGCTTCTCTCCGGCCGGCTGCTCGGCCGCCCAGTGCTCCTTCTGAGTCCTCCGGCCCGTGCTCTCAGTGCTTCTGCTGCCCGTACCTCTGCCTGCTCCCCTGCCCCTGCAGTGCAGTCCCTCTCTCCCCTGCAGGGGGTGCTGCCGGCACCGTGAATTGAGGCTGCGGGGAAGGGGGAACAGCAGGGGAGGGGCCGGGGGCTCAAGGGCTGGGCAGGACAGTCCCACGGGCCGCATGTGGCCCGCAGGCCGTAGTTTGCCCACCTCTGCCCCAGAGCAGCCATAAGACTGAACAGGATTATGAAGTCATCTGGCCAATTTCCACAGGTTATAATACACATTGGAGCCAGTCACTTTACATCATGTGGAACTACACAGATTATAGAAGATTTCAGGGACCTGGGAAGGAAGAAGAGGAAAGTCCATATGATAACCTTGGAGATCCTTCCAGCCCCATGAATGAGAGAAAGGAGAAGGCAGAAAATATTGGAATAAAGAGCTGTCTGCATGACTGGTGTGAAACTGAATGTTTTAGTTTTGTGAAGTGTTGAGCCACATTCCAGTGGGAGAGAGGGCTATACAAATGGGATAGCCTGCTTCTGACTTATAAGAGGGCTAAGTCTTCTCCCTTGGAGATGATCTGGAGCAGCCAAGAGAGCATTAAACTGACAATGAAAAGGGAGTGTGCTAAGTAGGCAAATGTAGTAAAAACCGAGTGTGTTATGAATAAATTGAACTGATATGACAAAAAATGTGAAGGGAAGAAATTTTTCAGTCACTTATATACCAATGCTAAGAGTCAGGTTAATAAGCAACAGGATCAGGAAATTTCCATTGAGGAGAAGAAATTTGGTATAATTGGAATTATCATAGAATCATTGGGACCGCGAGAGGTCATCTAATCAGTCCCCTGCACTCATGGCAGGACTAAGTATTATCTAGACCATTCCTGACAGGTGTTTGTCTAACCTGCTCTTAAAAATCTCCAATGAAGGAGATTCCTCAACCTCCCCTAGGCAATTTATTCCAGTGCTTAACCACCCTGCCAGTTAGGAAGTTTTTCCTAATGTCCAACTGAAACCTCCCTTGGTGCAATTTAAGCCCATTGCTTCTTGACCTATCCTCAGAGGATAGGAACAACAATTTTTCTCCCTCCTCCTCGTAACAACCTTTTATGTACTTAAAAACTGTTATGTCCCCTCTCAGTCTTCTCTTTTCCAGACTAAACACACCCAATTTTTTTTCACTCTTCCCCCATAGATCATGTTTTCTAGACCGTTAATCATTTTTGTTGCTCTTCTCTGGACTTTCTCCAATTTGTCCACATCTTTCCTGAAATGTGGTGTCTAGAACTGAACACAATACTCCAGATGAGGTCTAATCAGTGGGGAGTAGAGCGGAAGAATTACTTCTTGTATCTTGCTTACAACACTCCTGCTAATACATCCCAGAATGATGTTCGCTTTTTTTGCAACAGTGTTACACTGTTGACTCATATTCAGCTTATTGTCCATTATGACCCCCGATCCCTTTCCGCAGTACTCCTTCCTAGGCAGTCATTTCCCATTACTCAAACCCGGTGAGGCAATTTGCATGATTGAAATGTTAAAAATCACTCATTACTACCTGCTCAGGAAGGCTAGAATGTGTAAAAGAATGTGTGTGTGTGTGTGGGGGGAAGGCAGCAATTTACATCACAGGCACCATTGCTTATTTTACAATTATTGATAACAGAAGCACAGGCTCTTGAATACGTACTGATTAGCGTGCTAACCAACAAAGCCCAGGAGGTGGTTCTTGAGGGGGTCTGTTACAGAGCACAAAATCAAACCAGCGAACAGGATACATAATACCTTAAGCACCCCTCTGTGTTGTGTGGAAAGAGAAACTCTTATGAGCAACTTCTTTTTGGGAAACTTACGCCGGGATCTCTTGCAGGCAGTAGTAAAACATCATTAGAGTTTTTAAAAATTATGCATGATAATTCTCTAACACAACAGGTATTGCACCCAACATGAGGTAACTTTTTGGACCTCATTTTGATGGATAAAGATGAATTAATCACTGGACTGGAAGTTGGCAGCTTTTTATGCACCAGGGATCATGATCTGATTACATTCAATATGGGAAAACAGAGGACAGTCCCAATAAGTGTGCATCCATCTCCTCCCCACTTTCCCATATTATACTCATGTGCACACACAAACACACATGCATGTGCTGCTTCAAAGGGGATAATTTCCCAAAACTGAGGAAAATTATGAGCAAAATTGATTGGGAACAAAATTCAGACAGAAAAATGTGAATGAAAAAAATCATGAATTCTTTAAGAAAAGTTTATTAGATGGTCAAAAATCCAAGATTCCACAATCAAGATGGGCTAGAAGTCCGTCCTGGTTCAGTGGTAGAGTGAAGGCAATTAGAAATAAAAAGCAATATATAACAAATGGAAAAGAGGTGTAATATATAGTAATCAATAAAAGTTATGAAGTGTAGAAAATTGATAAGAGAAACTAAAGACAAAAATATGTCTGGCAGATGTTAGGACAGTAACAAGGATTTTTTTTTTTAAGTACACCTCTACCCCGATATAACGCTGTCCTCAGGAGCCAAAAAATCTTACCGCGTTATAGGTAACTTGCTTTGATCCGCCGGAGCGCGCAGCCTCCCCTCCTCCCCCCCCCCGGAGAACTGCTTTACCGCGTTGTATCTGAATTCGTGTTATATAGGGTCACGTTATATCGGGATAGAGGTGTATTATCATCTTGATGGCAAATCCCAAAAGGACATAGCATCCTTGACAATTGAATGCCACCCAGATTGATCTCTAGCTAGATCTATGAAGGGGTCTGATTGGATATTCATTTTATGTCAATCACTGGCAATCTTATTGAGCCACCAAAGCTTTTGGTGACCACGAGATCACTGGCTCTGTAGCGGCATTCCTTGGTAAACACACTTTGGAATTAATTGGTTTTCCATCCTAATACTATGTCCACAGTGCTGATGGAAGCCATTGCTGGGTTCAGCATCTAATATCCCAATTTCTGATCTTGTCCTGTCACATACTATGGAGCAGCTGAGAAAAGTATGAGAATCAAAACCATCAATCTAGTGTTCTTCAGACTTCTTCAGTGCCCATGTTTTACTGCCATAGAACTGAGATGGCATAACCGTGTTTCTATAGATCCACAGCTTTGTAGCAAACTTGATTTCACAGGATAGCAGCTGCTTCTACATATATGTGTGTACCCTTCTACCATACCATTTAGAAAAAGGTGTTAGTCTGCCTTTGTTCAAAAAAGGCAATAAGGCTGAGTGTACCAGCCATAGCGGTATTAAGCTGTTGGTTCCAGGAAGAATCTTCGCTTCCATGTTAATGTCTCAAATCAGTAATGCATTTTGTGGCAAAGGCTGGGACACCCAGTATGTCATTAGACCTGGTTAATTCCACTGTTGACCAGATCTTTACCTTCAGACAGCTTTTTGAGAAGATTACTAAATTTAATAAGCCATGTATGGGAGTTTGTATAGACTTCCATCCGGCTTTTGATTTATGGCATCGAGCAAGTTTGTGGGATCTGATGAGGTGACTCAGCACCCCTGGGAAGACAGTGCCATTGATAGAAGAGTTCTATAACTATAACTCAACAGAAAGCTGTGTGAGTCAATAGCAGATAGACATCATGTTTTCCTATCTCCACAGAGTTCTGTAAGGCTGCATTCTGTCATCATCATTGTTCAATATCAGCATTGCTTGATTGATGGCTAAGCTTGGAGGCAGCAGCTACTGGTGGTGTTGAGGTGAACCCTATTCTGCCAAAGACACTTTCTTGTTGGTTCAGTTTGGTGAATTGCTGCAGCTGATGACCCATCTGGTCAGGCAAGAAGCAGAACGCATTGCTCTGGTTACTAATCTGGATAAAACTAAGTCCTTGGCCATTACCATGAAGCATGCCTCAGCTCCAGATAACAATCAGTTCAGTATTAACTCATCCAGATGGGACTTCAAGCAGGTGGCAACTGTCAAATACTTGGGAAGTGTCATAGTCAGTGCTGATGTGTACGCTTTTTATGTATATTAGGAACAAAAGAAATTCTGGCAATGGTATAGGCCCATTACGAGATGGAGATAGTTAAATTGTTAATGATGATGCAGCAAAGGCAGAAGTGTTCAATAACTATTGCTTTTCTGTATTTGGAAAGAAGAAAATAATGTACTCATCATATGAGTATGATAAAGTACTTTCCAGTCTATTAGTAACTGAGGAGGATGCATGCAGACAACATCTACTAGGAATAAACATTTTTAAATCAGAAAGCTCAGGGTAACTATAGGCCAGTTAGCCTGATATCAATCCTGGGAAAAATAATGGAAAAGCTGATACTGTATTCGATTGATAAAAAAATTAAAAGATAGGAATATAGCTAATGCAAATATAATCAATATGGTTTTATGTAAAATAGGCCATGTCAAACAAACCTGATTTCATCATATGATGAGATTAAAAGTTTGGTTAATAAAGGAAACTGTGTAGATGTAATATTCTTAGACTCCTGTAAGACATTTGAGTTAGTACTGTATGGCATTCTGCTTAAAAATTAGCACTATACAATATCAATAAAGCATGTTAAATGGATTAAGAACTGGCTAACTGAGAGATCTCAATATAATTATGACTGGGGAACCATCATCAAATGGGGCTGTTTCTTGTGAGGTTCCACAAAGCTTGGTACTAGGTCTGATGCTATTCAACATTTTCATTAATGATCTGGAAATAAATATTACTGGCACTGCTGATAGAATGTATGGATGACATGAAGCCTGGTGGAGTGGTAAATAATCATGACGCCAAGGCAGTCATATAGTGTGATCTGTATTGCTTGGTAAGCTATGCCCATTAAAACAAAAGGTGCTGTAGTAGTACAATTAGATGCAAAGTTATACAAAGTTATACAAGAACAAGGAATGCAGACCATACCTACAGAATGGAGAACTGTATCCTTGAAAGCAGTGACTCTGAAAAGGATTTAGGGGGGACTTAGTGGACAAGCAACTCAACATGAGCTCCCAGTGCGATGCTGTGGTGAAAAGGGCTAATGGAATCCTTGATGAATAAACAGGGGAGTAGCGAACAGGACTACAGAGATGATTTTACATCTGTAGTCAGCACTGGTGATACTTACAATGGAATACTGCATCCAGTTCTGGTATCCACATTTTAAAAAGGATACTGAATAATTGGAGAGGGTGCAGAAAAGAGCTGCATAAATTATTTGAGGGCTGAAGAAAGTGCCTTACAGTAAGAGACTTAAAGAACTCAATCTGTTTATTTTACCAAAAAGATTAAGAGGTGACTTCATTACATTATATTTAAGTACTTTCACAGGGAGAAAATACCAAGTACTGAAGAGCTCTTTCGTCTAGCGGAGAAAGGCTTAATAAGAACCAACAGCAGGAAGCTGTGGCCAGCAAATTCAAATTAGAAATTAGGCACAAATATTTAACAGTAAGGGGGATTAATCACTGGAACAAACTACCAAGGGATTCTCCATTTCTTGAGGTTTTCAGATCAAGACTGAAGAGATACTTTAGCCAAACAAGTTATTGGGCTCAATGCAAAAGGGAAACTGGATGAAATTTAATGGCCTGTGATATACAGGAGGTCAGGCTAGGTTATCTAATCGTCCCTTCTGGTCTTAACAGCTATGAATCTATTAATCAAGTTTTGAAATCTCAAAATCCTTTGCAAAATGGAATTTCCGCTCTCTGCACAGCTCCAATGTCAATTATTAATCAAATACTAAAATATTCAAGATTAATATCCTTACCTTGACAACTTTCAGTGAAATGGATGAGCTTGTTTCTGTGTACATAACTATCAGTTTGTGGAAAGATTGACCAAAACTGAAATTGGAGAGAGACTTGTAAGTTCCCCTCCTCTAGAGGTATGGGGCTCCAAGAGGGAAGAGAGGTTCAAAGGGATTCAGCCTGGGGGTGGACAAAATGGCAAGAAAAGTTCTCAAGGGAGTTCAAATGGAGGCCCTGAAGCCCTAGTTTGTTCCTCCTCGAATCCCTCTCCCCCTCCCCATTTTGTCCCCTTTCAGTTACCTGATGTCAAGCCTGAGGTCACTTGCTTCTGAACTCTGCCTCCTATAAACTACAATAGTTTAGTTATATATTATAGACTTATAGATAGAGACCATCTAAAAACGTTAACATGTATTACTGGCACGCGAAATCTTAAATTAGAGTGAATAAATGAAGACTCGGCACACCACTTCTGAAAGGTTGCCGACCCCTGGCATATGCCGCTGCGGACACACTGCCGTTTTTAGATGCTAGCTCTAATAGACTTAGCACAGGTACATGTATGCAAGGTGGGAAACACCTCTCATCTCAAGTGTAAAGGAACCCATAATGACCACTGATTATTGTATGACAACTTGCTCGCAACAATGTTACCTCAACCTCCCCATCTCCTGGTTTCTCTCATGCACATTGTGCCAAAACCTAGACTTTGACCTCTTTGGTTTTGATGTCTTTTTACTGCATACTACTACATCCCTCACAATAGTGGTATCTAGATTTTTGATTGGTGCCACTAGACCAGTGGTGCCCAAACTTCTCCTGTCACCCCCCCCCCGCCCCGCTTACCAGTAATGGAATCAGCCTGCGTCCCCGCCCTCCCATTACTGCACAGTTGGCTCAGCAGTCGCTTGGGTTGAAGGCGGACCTAGGGGCTGAATTGGGGATGGGGAAGGAGCTGCGGCTGAAGCTGGGCTGAGGTGGAGCAGAACTGTGGCTGGGCCGGGAGCGGGACGGAGCATGGGGGTGCTCCCTCCCTGCTCCCTGTGGGGGCTGGCCCAGACCCCATTGTGTGCCCCCTGCATGTTCCTCCATGCTCCCTAGGGGGGTGCACCCCACAGTGCAGGGACTACTGCTCTAGACCCTAGTACAGTATAGCTGAATAAAAATAAGAAGTAGGTATATACAGTGAATATTTTCATGTGGCCATCTATAATTTCTTTGTTGAGTCAGAATCATCAATAATGGAGCAGCAACAATGGGAGCTTTACCATTAAGTTCAGTGAAACTAGGATTTCACCTCAGTGGCAAATCAGACAACACAAAAAAAAAAAAAAAATAAAAACATTGAGCAATGAGTATCACAGCAATAGTTATGGTGAACAACAGCAACCACCATCATAACATTTACCATTTTTAATAGTTCAAACAGTTTATGAGTAATCTCTAGGCTGAATGTATTCATATACAGCAGGGGTCGGCAACCTTTCAGAAGTGGCGTGCCGAGTCTTCATTTATTCACTCTGATTTAAGGTTTCGCGTGCCAGTAATACATTTTATCGTTTTTCGAAGGTCTCCTTCTATAAGTTGTTGTATGTAAAGTAAATAAGGTTTTTAAAACGTTTAAGAAGCTTCATTTAAAATTAAATTAAAATGCAGAGCCCCCCGGACCGGTGGCCAGGACCTGGGCAGTGTGAGTGCCACTGAAAATCAGCTCGCTTGCCGCCTTTGGCATGTGTGCCATAGGTTGCCTACCCCTGATATAAACCATTAATCAAATAATTTCAGACAAACATGCTAACTGATCACCAGCAACAGTTGACTAAACACGTCATGATGTGTAATAAGTTGATATAAGGAAATTCAAACTTGCCCTCTGGATGTATGGAAGGTATACTTTTTACATATACTTGCCACCTCCTATTTTTACAATTCTGAGTCTTCACTTTTCCTTTCATACTATTGTCAACTCTATTATCTGCCCATAATAATTTTAATGGAGTTCCATAAGCATTTTCTTATCTCAGTCTTTTCTCACAAGCCTTGACGATTTTATATTTCCAAGTGATTTTTCACACCTTTTAAAATATTTTTAATTCATATATGATTGACAACTGAGGAGAAATAGTCTAAAGTCCATTACATTTTTAAACTTAGCTAAGATATATGAAAAATATATCTTTTTATTTTCATATGCTTGGATTTTTTTATGCAGATAAATCAAATTATTTTCTAAACGCCAACCACAAAAAAAAATTCTGAACGCATTTTAAAAGTGTGGATGTGTGGCTATATCAGGGATTGGCAACCTTTCAGAAGTGGTGTGCCGAGTCTTCATTTATTCACTCTAATTTAAGGTTTTGCATGCCAATAATACATTTTAACGTTTTAGAAGGTCTCTTTCTTTAAGTCTGTAATATATAACTAAATTATTGTTGTATGTAAAGTAAATAAGGTTTTTAAAACGTTTAAGAAGCTTCATTTAAAATTAAATTAAAATGCAGAGCCCCCCGGATCGGTGGCCAGGACCCGGGAAGTGTGAGTGCCACTGAAAATCAGCTCACGTGCCACCTTTGGGCTATATCTATATCTATATATATCAAGCTTAGTGGCTAATATTTTTTTTAATAATGCAGGCAAAGGAAGGCAGATAAAATTGTGATTTCTTTAGAAGCCTGAGAGGGAGTGAAGGTTGGGAAAGTGAAAATTACTGCTAGATATTCAGAGATGGAAGGTCTGTTTGGATCTACTCCTTTTCCTCCTTTGGGTGGCATCAACTGAATCTATCAGATAAAATAGACTGTCCCGTTTACCCATGTAGTTGCCAAAACCTTAATCCTAACAGAGTCATTTTACAGTTCAGATAGTAATCTATTTCAGACACAGAAGGTTAACATAGTAGAACATCAGTAAGTCTGAAATGGACATTTCTGAGAAGTTTAGGAAGGAAGAAGGATGTAAACTTTTTAAAAGGCACCAATCTTTTGTAAAAGAATACTTTAAAGTAATTTATTCATGTACTTTAATTTCAGTATTCACATTCAGTAATTCCTTGTCCCAAATGTCTGACTTTCTGCTTGCGTGTACATATTTATCAATAAACCAGAGAAACAGAATGGTATCAGACTGTAAAAATAACACTACTCTAGTTTTTAACAATGAAGTACCCAGCGGAATCCAGGAATATTTCTAGAGTACAGGTTAGAAATCAGATAGCCCAGCACAATAAAAAGTAAATCCTGATCAGTCAAGACAGAAAAAAAAGGACCTGTTAAAAAAATGGACCCTCTTTGTTTCATTTTGTAACACAGAGTAACCAGGCAAGGCATAAACCACAGGAAAGCTATCTAGATACAATTGTAAGTCATTTTCATCATCACAGAAGTCACAAATTGACCGCCATAATGTATATGGTAAAATGGATCCATCCTGGAATTAATCACACGAGAAAGAGTTTCTGTTGAATGCCGGAATCATTTGGGAACTTCACCTTCATTATCAAAATAAATCTCTAAACTGTTGTAAAAAAGTCTTTGTTCTGACACATATTCCACACAGTATTTTAGGAAGTGTAGGTACATTCAGTAAGTATTACTATTTGTATGAGATTAATTTTTCTACAGAGGAAGTAATTCTAACAGAATTGAGCCAAGAATTTTAAGACAATGATTAACGGTTAGATTCCATAACATGAGTGGAGCAAAGGAGAAGAAAAGCTCTGAACTTCCATAACAGTAGGATAATGGTAGCCTGGTGCATTCTCCTTTCTGCTTCCCAAACCTGTCAAAGTTCCTTCATGTGGCTGGGGGTTCAGAAATTGGGGGGATGGGAGGCAGTTATCAAGGCCATAAGGGGAGAGAACACAAACTACACCAGACTTACGGGGGACAGCTCTAGATCGCATATTCACATTTAAATCCACTGGCTTTCTGTGTGAAAATATGTATGGGAGCTAATATACCTAAACACCCTGGGGTGTAGGGAATGTTTTATCGTAGCAAGATGAGTTACTGGCCCCAAGGGAACTATTCTATCAGGACATAGGCAGAAATAGAAAGCAGTGTGGAGGGCAGGCTTTACAGGTATGACCCAGGATCCACAGAGTTATTATGCCTAAAGCATTACACAGGTGAATGGTACTTTAATGTCATAATGAAAGACAATGTCCCTGCCTTGAAGAGATTATAATCTGTATTAGACATAATGGGGATGACAGGGCAGGGAAGGGAAGCATTACAAAAGCTGTAACATTTGGTTTAGGTTTGGCCTGCATCTTATTAGTTCCCACTTATATTCTTTGTCATAAAAAAGTTAAAATTCTAGGATTATGAAATGAACACTCAATTTTGATGTGAATCCTTGGAAACCTCTGCTCCCTTCACGAGGATACTAAGCTTTTTCCCCTTAGAGGAAAATGCAGTGACAACAGTGCAAAGTTCTCAGAGTTTCCTTCTCCCCATAGATTTTTCTTTGGGAAAGAGGTATTTACCCCCAAGGACCCTATAATCTCTTCAACTGGATAGCATGGAAAGAAAAAGTTAATTATTGGAATGACCCCTCCATGGGAGGAGAGTGGCACTGAAGTGGCATCCCCCCCCGCAACCCCTTCCTTCAAGGCTTTGAAAATACCTCTGCATGAGTACTATTATGGGTGGGTTAAATGTTGCTGAAACTGGTAGGTGTAACAGTTTACCTTCATTTTCTTTATGGAATCAAATATCTGAAACCAGAGCAGCCTGCACCCAAAACACAGGCACCTGCCACTTCCCAAAACAAAAGACACTTGCAAGGCAGATGTGGGCAGAGAGGTTTCACTGGCTATTGTTTTGTGCAGGGCTGGAATAATCCTTTGCGGGCCCCGGCGCCCAGACCGTGGGCCCAACCCCGCTCAGCTTCTTTCCCCTGGGGCCCCACCTGCCACTTCCATGGGGAGAGGGTGGAGAGGAACAAGCAGCAGGTGGGGCCTTGGGGCAGAGCAGCGGGCAGGGCCCCTGCTGAGTGTGGGCCTGGCACCACGGTGCCATTAAAACCCACTACTTGTTTTCTGAAGATTTGCACTTCTCTGAAAGAGAGGCAGAAATACCAGAGAAACTTAAAGATAAGGCAGGAAGGAAGCACCAAACAAGCCACAAAGACAATGGTAGCATGGCTCTGAGAAAAAAACAAAAGAAAGATAACTTTTGGGCTAAGTGCTAGCCAAGAAAAGCTTGGAGCTGTGAACAAATAAACAGTCACCTGCTGTTTAATTCCTGCTGTGTTTAAGGAAACAAGACTTTATATATTCTTTGCAAACAAACAGGATTGCATCAAAGATACCAGACTCCATCATCAATTTCTCAAACAAAATAACCATCAGGAGCCTATGCTTATGGTGCAAGACAGGTTCTGAGCTCCATCAACAGGGCAATTAGGTGTAAGCTCCTGTGATGCAAGGAGTCTTGTGGCACCTTAGAGGCGAACACATTTATTTGGGCATAAGCTTTCATGGGCTAGAACCCACTTCATCAGATGCATGGAGTGGAAAATACAGTAGGCAGGTATAAATACACAGCACATGAAAAGATGGGAGTTGCCTTACCGAGTGGGGGGTTCAGTGCTAACGAGGCCAATTCAATTAGGGTGGATGTGGCACATTTCCAACACTTGACAAGAAGGGGTGAATATCAACAGAGGGAAAATTACTTATTGTAGTGCTAACAAGGCCAGTTCAATCATGGTAGTTGTGGCCCATTCTCAACAGTAAGGCAACTCCCATCTTTTCATGTGCTGTGTATTTATACCTGCCTACTGTATTTTCCACTCCATGCATCTGATGAAGTGGGTTATAGCCCATGAAAGCTTATGCCCAAATAAATTTGTTAGTCTCTAAGGTGCCACAAGGACTCCTCGTTGTTTTTGCTGATACAGACTAACACAGCTACCACTCTGAAACCTGTCTCCTGTGATGGAATACCAATAGAGCTTTTCTTGTAAAAACGCCTTTCCCATTGCTTTTAAAGCACAAGGGCACAATCTTGCCACTCCCTGTGGTTAGTTTGTAATTTTTTTTTCATCTGTCTTTTCTGTGGGACAGAATGATCAGACCCTAAATATTTGACAAAATCTTGGGCTGCTTTCACTGCTCTACAGCCAAAATGCTTCTGAAATAAATGTAGTCAAACTTTACTAACTCTGGGTCACTGAGAACGAAAATGATGCTTAAAATTGTTGATTGGCTCTAGTTTTCAAAATATGCTATTGGGTCAGTATATATGACCCTTGACTTGGGAATGGCGG
>NW_020664417.1:41726371-41831061 GCF_002925995.2 Terrapene triunguis | reverse complement strand
TTTATCTCTGAAGCAGACGACTTCTCAAAAATTGTAGACCAGTGTTTCCTCTTGGAAGAAGGGCAACATTCCCCCTAACAAGAAAACTGTTTCTCGCCACACCTAACTTTCGTTAATAGGAATGAGATTTATGCATTGAGTGAAGGCTATACCTCAGGACCTGGATTTTGCCACTTTACTATAGGAAATAAAAGTAAAAAGTGGATTGGCCTTAATTTATTTTATATCCTGATAGTAACAAGAAAACCTCCACAGGAGCCTCAAACATCTCCAGATGAGATAGTAAGATAAAAATATCTCAAGAATACAAGGAAATCATATTTTTAATTTAGTCTGTTTCAATACCTACTTCAACTAATTCAAAGCTACTTTATATTAAACCCTTATTAATTTTTCAGATAAAGTAAACTTAACAAAGGAAAGAGAAAAAGCCATGTTATTTTATATGTAATATAAGCATATAACATAGGTGGAGCAGAGACAGCATAATATACTATGAATTGTAAAAACAGATGTTTCAGAGACACTCCCACAAGTCTAACAGATAACCAGTGGATAAAGAAGAAGAATAAAAATTAAATATTAAGAAATATTATTTCAAAACAAGAAAAACTTGAGACAAATTCTGCCAGTTAAACTCATGCAATCTCAATGAATTCACTAAATTGTAGCTAATGTCTAAGGCTGAATTCCTCAAAAATACCCTTAGAAAACTTAATAGCACAGAGCTGGCATATTAGAATAAAATAACACCTCTCCTGGACCACAGCATATCAGCCTTTTCTGGATGAAAGGGATTGTTGCCAGGGTGTTCTAGTACTCTTAATTCCTGAATGCTCTAAAATCCCTGGGACCATGGCTAGGCAAGCATATGTTAGGCTGCTCTAATTATACTGGAGACTGACAAACCCCAGTGGTTACAGGATCAAGGGAGCATAAATGTGGTCCAAAGCACATCTCTACCACCCCAGAGCATCTGACCCAAGGTGTTTAGATAACCATTTCCCCCCACAATTCTACCCTTAGTACATAGTTACATAAACTGCATTGTCGAGATGTGATCCAGAATATATCGTTTTTATTTTAATCATTGTTTTAGTTTACACAGCTGAGATTTTATTTTATTACCTTGAATGTTTAATGAACTGTAGCTTGTCATTTATAAAATAATCATTGAGAGCTCATTTAAATACTCACATTCAATCTAAAACAAAATTCATTTTTAAACCTGTTGTCCTTAAACGCTATATAGCAAAATCCAAGATTAAACCTCTCGATTTTACTTTACGTCAGAGTTACCATCATGTCCTCTTACTGAAAGTAAGGAAATCATTTTTATTAGCTAAGATTTGTCAAAAAATAATTTGTTGAAAAAAAGTTCCGAGTGTTTAAGAAAATTTCTCTGGCATGGACTGGTGTTTAATCGAGGCTAACAATAAGCAACAATTAAAAGGTTTTGAGAAAGTGCCACATCTAGATACACATTAGCATTATGTATCCTGATGTCTTTTTTTCCTTATCTGAGGCAATATTTCACCAAAGATGGCCGTACAAATAATTTGGAAGATTATCTGTTCTAAATCCTCAAATATGGACAGGCAACTTGGTTGCCATGGAAATATATTTTTCAAGGTATTCATTAAAATCAATATTTTAGCCCAATTTTTGTCTCACTTTTAATATATTATAATATATAATTATAAGATTAAAACATTCTATTATATTTTCTTCATCCAGTAGAAATTAGTTTGTTGCCTACAATTACACCTCTTTTCCATCTCCTTTACACTTTTCCAATTTCAATTGTTATACTGTCTCTTTGATGGATGGCCTCTTTTGTATATCTGTATAAAATCCATAAAAACATAGACAGAAAGACATAGAAAGTCTACTTCCCTTAGTAGGAAAGAGGCATGCATGTTATCTAGATAGTTTCATAAAATCAAAGTGTCTTGCATAGACTCTTTGGAAGGGACTGAGCATCAGTCAAAGACTTTCCTGGTAAAAGAAAATGAATGTAAAACTCAGTGTACTTTTTAACGTATTAGGTTTGGTCATCATTACTTCTTAATCTATCATTTTATTAATCTTTCTGTGCATGAAACTGTACATATGTATTACCCTGTCACATAATCAGCTTGTAGAAATATATAAAATGATAATTTTTGGCTACCTATATAATTTGTGTTTTTGGAGAGAGAGAAAACCAAAACTAAAATGAAATCCCTTATTTTTACTAAAGTGGACATGCATAAACATTGATATCTTATTAAGAATAAAAACTTTTTGCTACAGTTTTTATACAAACCAAAAAATAACATAGAAATTGGCCATGGAAGTTGCTTCCTTGTCAAAGATTTATTTGATTTCTCTCTCTTTGTGTTTTCAATACCAAAAATGAGTATGACATACATTCTTATCAGCTTTGGTCCATCTTTTATTTACTGTGTATTATAGTAGACAAATCATCATTTATTTTCTCATTCAACTGTCATCCACAACAATAATTTAAAACTAGCTAACATTATGGTTTGTTAGAACTACTACCGATTAAATCTTAAGTGTCTAAAACATACAAATATAAACAGAACGTAATTAGAGCTATTTAAAGAACCCATTTTTAACTTAGATTAACCATACTTTCCATTTGCTAGGGATAAACACTCATAAATGAAACCCATTGCTGAGCAAGAAGCAATTACTTCAGTTTAAAATATTAATATGTACTGCCTTTTAAAAAGCCGTGGAAAATCATTTATGTGCTGTACAATACAATCTCAATTCATGTTGAGAATGAAAATGGGATAGCATTCTGAGTCCTGAACCAGCTGCAGTCATCTTTGAGGTACAAGTTGTTCTTACCCATTTATGAGACCATAAGACCCTTTTCTTCAATTAGCAGAGCTCTCAAAACAATCTTTATAAAATAAAAAATATTTTGTACTTTTAAGTCTAACAAAAAGTGAAAAGAGCACTTTTTTTTTTTTTGAAGAGCTGACTCTCTCAGAATGTTCATTCTTGGTAATAACTGAGACAGGCTAATAATACAATCTAATGACTGACATATGGTATGCTATACCTAGACAGTCTAGAAGGGAAATGACTGCACGCTGTAACACATCCGTAACCGCATTTTATTGAAGCACCGCCTAGAAACACTGTATGTGTATATATATATATATATTTATTTAAAGGGCTTGGATTGTAATAGTTAATCCATTACAAAGTATTGCTTGTAACATCTTGGGATAGGTAATTTCAGAAACTCTCCCCCTATATTTTAGCCTTGATGCTATGATTTTATTCTGGTTAAACAATTATTGGTATGTTTCCAAACATGCTTTGTGAACTAAATTTTTCTTTAGTAAAATACATTAAGGTATAATTTTTAGCTGGAACTATAAAAAAAAAAACTTATTTTTTTCTAGTCAGACACAAAGGCACCACTGAGTACTTTGTGTTCCATGCAGCTGTAGAACTACTCCCTCAACTGGAAGGGCAGAAAGCAGATCCATTAGAGCTGTCATCCAGAGACAGACGCTCATTAGCTAGCATTGCCAAAGCTAAATTAGTGACTTCTCACTCTTTGCCTTTGAATACCCAAGGTTATATTTTCAAAGCAGCATGAGTAAAAATCCAGATATCTGTAAATAGAATTTTTATACATCCTTCCTATGAACTATTGTGAACTATGGAATGTGTCACCTTGCAATAAACTTCAGTACGTAGTAAGCTAGGGGCGAGAACTCCAAGCTTACTCTCTGTTTGCCTCTGGCACTATTTTGAGCTGGTACTAAACCATGATCCATAATATTCTAATATTTACTAATTTCTCACTTTAAGTGGACAGAATTAATTGGCAATATTGTTTGGTAAATCGTTGATGGCTGAAAGGGTTTAATAAATTGTTAATTTTTCTATCCATTTAAACATAGTATTTTTACATTTATAATTAAGTACGTAAAAGGCAATTAGCAATCTAGCCATGTGAACAGTAAATTATGTGTAATTACAGTGAAACTGCAGACAAATAGTAACATATTACTTGTAAATTTTAACAGTGTGATAAATTAAAGCAATTACAGGTAAACCAATAATGTTTGTTAATTAAGCAGTTATGAATGGGAATCTCTGCTTTGCATTCACAATAATGTATGGCAAGGCTACATTTCTTAGTTTGTGTTTAAATTGACTATATAATCTTCTATACAAAGAAATACTTCAAGTTCATTAGTGCCATTCTCTTAATAAAAAATATAGCATTGTTGAAATTAAAACAAGATTACCATTTTATGCATAGTTGCTAGACCATCACAATTTAACTCTGCTCTTCTAAGTTTTCCCAGAATATTATACAATACGGTACATAAGAAAAAATAATGAGAGAGTCAAATTTTGGATTCAAGAGAAAAAAAACAGATAAACTGGTGTTAAAGTTGCAAGTTAATAATTGTAACTCCAGGGGTGAAAATGCAATAAAAATAATTTGGAAAACACCACAAGGTAATAAAAACACTAAAGTTGACCGCACCACACTTTTAAGTGGAGGTGGGGAGGCAGGGGGGCGTTGTCCAGCTTGCTGGGGGAGAAGGAATAGCGCTTTACAGGAGGAGGGAAGGGAGAGAGGCTCAGAAGCTGCTGCAAAAGGGGGGGAGTGGGTCAGCATGGTGACACTGACTCAGCCTCAGGGACCGAAAGGGCTGGGGAGTTCAAAAGAGGCAAGCCGGCAGGGGGAAGTCCCTCCTCCTTGGACCAGGAAGAGCAGAACCCACCCTCCCTCTCCTTGAGGTGGCAAAATACTAGGTTTGGTCAGGACCTGCTGTGGGCATTGTGCTAGTTGTTCCTTTCTAGGGGGGCTGAGAAGGATTGGTCTAGGTGGAGTGGGGTTTTTTTGCCTTTCCCACAGCGAGTTTTTTGGAGGGGGAGGTGTTGTTATGGTGAGTAAGGATGGGAGTTAGACTACGATGTCACAACTCATTATGTAAGTGTGGGCTGGATGTCCAATGCAGGTACTCCATGGGAAGATATACAGTGACCGGATAAATGGTTTGGTAAAGCATTTAAAAAGGAGATGTTTGTTAAAGGAGCGGAACCAGGGGTTGGGGTTCGGGACTTCTATGACTGGTATGGCAGGGAGCCAAACCCCTTTCTTATAGCCCATCTTAACCCTCCTTTGGGGAGAGGGGCGATAGTAAGGTCCCAGCAGTGGGCTGGCTGGGGACCTGGATGGAAGAAGGGGACTGACGGAAGCCCCTCGGGTAGATATTGAATGATAGAGTTTTCTGCACTGTACACTTTTATCTACGGAGTAGTCCCAGACATTTAATCAAGTTGCAGCTTGATTAAAACCATATCAAGTGTCTCCTGTACTTCTTTCGATATAGTCAAACAATGAAGATTATACTAAAAAAAAAGAAAGAGAGACTGGTCTAAACCAAAATTGTGGATCCATTGTGCAAAAACAATACAAATTGAATCACTACAGTTTGGAGCAAAGAAAAAAAATCAGCAATTCTTGAGGTGCCTATAATCCCTGCCTTAGTTATTGACAGTTCATATGTGGACTCTAACAAAGTTTCATTTTATGGCTGCAGACATCTCAGAACCAGTCATGTACATATTGTAGAATCTGTGAATGTTTTGTAGCTTTTACAGATTAAAGCACTGTTAGAAAAACTTCAAACTTAACCCACCAAACTTGCTGACGAACTGAAAGGCACCCACCCTACTTGCAGACAACAAAATAAACAAAATGTACCAGATTTGAAGTTTACAGGTCAAGCTTAAAGGCAAACAGATTATTTTGGGTGGAATTAGAGAATTGGTTAAATTAGTCTTTTAAAAGAAACCCTGTTGCCCTACTTAACTATAGAGAGTTAGTCTCTGCAGACTATCAGCATTATAAAAGGATTATATCTTTTATTTATAATTTTAAAAGATTATTGTATTTGACATATTATATTAGCAAAGTCAGTTGTTTAAGGCTACTCGATAGCATTTTTTTTTACATTTCTACATCAACACAGTATTGTTTATTGATTCGGTGCTAATTCCCTGAATTGTGTAGGCATAGATGAACCATATTATAAACAATTTATGTACCATACATAAAGGATTATAATAGTTACTATTTATTTTCTTCTACCAGATACCTGTGAAACCAGAAAGCAGGCAGTAGAACAGTACATCTTCTTTGTTATTACCCACTAAATACAAGACTTGGAGTTTAAACTAACAATGTTGAAAGGTTGCAATACAGAGGAAATACAGGATGTTTAAGCTACATCTAAGCTATACACCAATGGTGGCGACATATAGCGTACACATAACTATACGTGGCAGTGAAAAGCAGGCTGTGTCTACACTGCAGTATCTAGCTACACATGTCAGTGGAAGGTTCTGGCAGAGGGGAGGCAGTGGAGAAAGGTATCAGCAGCTCCCCACTGCTGGTGGAAGGCCAGGAGGCGGCAGTTCTGGTAGGGGGAGGCAGCAGAGAAAGGCTGAGCCTTTCCCTGTTGCCTTCCCCCTTGCCAGAGCCTTTCCCCATTTCTGGAGGCTCTCCCTGAAGTGGGGAAGAACTCCAGCAGCAGGAAGTTGGCAGAGCCTTTCCCCTCTGCCAGAGCCCTTCCATGATGTGAGGAAAGGCCCTGCAGTGCGGAGCTGCACAATCCTTTCCTAACTGCCTCCCTTCCTGCTGGAGTCTTTGCAACAGGGGGAATCTTTTCCTGTGGAGGGGAAAGGCTCCAACAGTGGAGAGGCAGTGGGACATTACACTGATGCAGTGTAGCCAGGGAGGCACAGCTTGGGCGAGTAGGGAGCCGTGTAGGGTATGTACTCGGGTACATAACCACACTCTGCAGGCATGTCTTTATGGGCTTAAAAGTTATATCTGCATAGCTATGTTTCTCAGGGGGTGTGAAAAATCCACACCCCTGCCCTGAGAGACATAGTTAAGTTAACCTAACTCCCAGGGTAAATAGTGCTATGTCGATGGAAGTATTCTTCTGTTGACCTAGCTACCACCTCTTGGGGAGGTGGATTACCTACAATGATGGGAGAACTCCCCTCCTCCCTGCCCAGTTCTGTTGTTCTATATTGACGCACTACAGCAGTGCAACTGTAGCTTTTTAAGCATAGGCAAATAGAGTAGGCTATGTCTAAGCTGTGCCTACCCAGAAACACTGCTATTTATACCTGTGCTGAGGGAGCTATATGTGTATGTACTGTACATGCTACTGAAAGAAACATCCAGTGTAGATGTACCTGTAGTTACATGTGACATTTCGTCTCTAATTTTTGCCTTGGAGAAAATGGGTGAACTAGGCATGAGCTCAGAAATGGTATCTGCTTTAGGTTTTACTTAATTCTGTTTTTTAAAAATACTTTTCTAATGTCAGTGAATTTGATGTTCATGAAAGTGACAGAATCATAGTACTAATCTGAAACAAGATAGTATCAGCAGGCATTGCACAAGCCTTGCCACCCTTCTCTCTGAGTGAATCTTACTTTTTATCTGCAAAAATCTTGCTATTATAGTTTTTGGCTATAGAAGGAGTAACCCTAAGATGACATGAATCATGGTGTGGTTTTGTACAGAGACCACACAACTCATTTTTAAATGTCACTTTTACCAGCTCTGAACTCAGGACTGCAGACGTGACAGTCTAACCCACTGCACCAGCTAGTCCCCTTGTCAGCCTTAATTTTGAATTTTCTGGTTTATATAGACTTGTGTCAAACTTATCAAATGAAACCTGTATGAGAAAACAAACTTACTAGGCAACATTATGTCTGAAGAGACTGCCTCAAAATAGCCCTGAAAGTACAAAGGATAGTTCTACTCCACCTTTAACAAAATGCCTCCTCTGTCAAGCAAATGATTTTTGCTGGTCTCGGAACTGGTCATTTTGAGAGCTTTCAAAATCAATATAGCATACAGTAGAGTAGTTTCACCTTTAAATAATATCTATTTTGAGTAAAACACTCCAAACTTTTAAGCAGAATGATGTAAATTTTAAATTTACTCACAAGACTAGAAACACTATGTATGTGGATATTTTCTTACAACTTGTGATAGGAGAACTGGTTTAGGACAATTCCAGCCTTAACCCTTTCTCAGAAGTGAACCTGAATCTTTTCAAGGTTTGGGATTGATTCAGTTTATGAAATTGTGACAGAGAGACCCGTTCGTGAAGGGTCCCCTGTTCTTTGCAAATAACTCTCACCTCTGACCTACAAACTCACTACACCAGATATGTCTTATAGGATATTTATCCATAAAAAGTAATATGTAAAGTATCTACAGAAAACTCATAACTTGTCCAGATTCATAATTACTCAGAAATGTATGTACAGGTAATATTTAAGGAATAAAGTATTTACAGTGAAAGTATGCATTATAAACTTGGAATAGAAATTAGTCACCAGGAGATAATATGTTTCAGTGATAGCCCACCCTGTTTGACTTGTGATGCAACGCAAGGCTCAATTGTTTAGTCTTGTACAATACTAAACTTTAAATGGGAACCCATCAGAGCCAAATACAATCAAAGGCACTTAAAGTTAGGGAGAAAAACAACAACTTTACAATAATACAGGCATTCACCCTGTCTGTGACTAGAAACAAAAGGATGTTTTCAGTATAACAGAGAAGGGAGACGCACTCTGTGGCCATTCCCTGAGGAAAGCCCATTGTGGAGTGGGAGTGCTTTCATGAATTTTTGGATCCTGTTTTTTGAGAAACCAGCCAGACTGAACTTTGGGGCCGGGAAATCTACTTTATTGGATAGGAAAGGTAACTATTGATAAGTGCAGACCTGGGGTTCTCAAACTGGGGGTTATGACCCCTCGGGGGGTCGTGAGGGTATTACTTCGGGGATCACGAGCTGTCAGCCTCCATCCTCGAACCACGCTTCGCCTCCAGCATTTATAATAGTGTTAAATATAAAAAAAATTGTTTTTAATTTATAAAGAGGGTCACACTTAGAGGCTTGCTGTGTGAAAGGGGTCACCAATGCAAACGTTTGAGAACGACTGGTGTAGATCCAGATTCACATTGTATGATTTGTATTGTAACCATTTGTTTCCATTACACTCTTGTTTCTAGTTAAATCTTTATTGTTTCTTAAATCAACCTATTTTGGTTTGATTATAAGTGCTCACAAGTGCGATGTGGTTTACGGGAGTGGTGGTTTAAGGTAAAAACTGGGGTACACTGCATCTTTGGGTGCAGAGGCTCTCAAATTACTGTGAGTAGCCAGTGTCAGGGGCTGGATACCACAGGAAAACAATTCAAAAGGACTCTGGGATTGGAGTGCACCTATTGTTAACCTGCCTGGAGAAGTTAGGACTAGCATAGCTCAGAGGAGTGTGCTTGAAAAACTGGTGGTGGTAGGGAGCTGACCCTTAGCTACCACAAGAAAGACTCCCTCTGGTTGGAGACAGGGAGTAACAAGGTAATCCAGAGTCTTGGTTGCCCTGAGAATCATCACAGAAATGCCATGAAACCACAACCAGTCCCCAGCTCTCTTCTAGGTTGCCAACATTCTGATTGCAGAAAACCGAACACCCTTGCCCCACCCCTTTCCCCAAGGCCCCGCCCTTTTCTACTCTTCTCTGAGGCCACGACCCCACTCACTCCATCCCCCCTCCCTCCGACGCTCACTCTCCCCCACCCTTGCTCACTCGTTCATTTTCACCAGGCTGGGGCAGGGGCTTGGGGTGCTGGAGGGGGCAGGGGAGTGGGGCTGAGAGATTCAGGGTGTGGGAGGGGGCTCCAGGCTGGGGCAGGGGGTTGGGATGAGGGAGGGGCCGAGTGCTCTGGCTGGGTTTGCGGCCTCTGGGGTGGGGCCAGAAATGAAGGGTTTGGAGTGCAGGAGGGGGCTCCAGGCTGGGGCCAAGGGGTTCAGAGGGCAGGGCAGGACAGGATGTGCGGAATGAAGTGTGGGGTGCAGGCTCTTGGAGGGAGTTTGCGTAGGGGAGGGAGCCCAGGGCTGGAGCAGGAGGGTAGGGCATGGGAGGGGGTGAGGACTCCAGGCAGCGCTTACCTCAGGCAGCCCCCAGAAGCATCCAGCATGTCCCTCCGTCTCCTCGGCACAGGGGCAGCCACGGGGCTCTGCATGCTGCTCCCGTCCGCAGGCGCCACCCCTGCAGCTGCCATTAATCATGGTTCCTGGCCAGTGGGAGCTGCGGAGGCAGCACTAGGGCGGGGGCAGCACGCGGAGCTCCCCGGGCTGCCCCTGAGCATTGGAGCCGGAGGAACATGCCAGTTACTTCTGGGAGCCATGTGGAATCAGCCGCTGTGGCTAACTGGACTTTTAGCAGCCCAGTCAGCTGTGCTGACTGGAACCACCAGGGTCCCTTTTCAATTGGGTGTTCTGGTCAAAAAACGGATGCCTTGCAACCCTACCCTCTTTCTTGATTTCTTTACATTGTAAAGGGGAAATAAGGCCATGTCTGTACATTGGGAGCTTTATATTATATACTATACCAGCAGAGTGCTCCTAATGTGGACACAGAGATATTAACAAAGCTGTGTTTTGTACTGCTATAGTAAAATCCCCCCCACCCTCCAAGCAAACCGAGCTATACATCTGAAAGCTCAGTTTTGCCAGTATAAAAGCATCTACACTAGGTACTGCTGCTGGTACAGCTATGTTGATCACAACCCCTTCACGCCCCTATTGACATAACTGTATCAGCTAAAGTCTGTAGTGCAGACCTGGCCAAAGAGAACTGAGGCCAGGAAGAGAGCCAAAGGCTGTTTGATTGGCTGTGAAGGTCTAGCTGAAGGCCTGGTTGAAATAGAGGTGGGGACAATGAATTTGCCTTATCAAGAGTTAATACCTTCAGGTTCAGGTTCAGATAAAGTTTGGATAAGTATCCAATCTTTTTGGGAACTGTACCTGGATTGCCACATAAACTGGAAACAAAAGGGCTATGCCAGTTTATTGAGTGAACCTAGCCATCTATAGCATTTTTTTTTCTATACCACGATTCACTATAGCAGCTTAGTGCTTTACAGTAAAACCTCAGTATTTAGCATTAATAACTGGGAGATCTATTGCAAATAAATGAGTTGTGCTAAATAGCATGTAAATCACAATGACCACACAATAAAGAAATAAAAATAATACTGGCGAGAACTGGGAAATATTTGTATTATTTTTATAAATAAAATATGTCCCTCATCATCCTATCTGTGTATTATTCTGCTGGCTGAATTCACAGAGTTAAAGCAAAAGGGGTTATTAAAGAAACCAGGCAGGAAAGGTAATGGCCTAGATAAGGGGCATTCCCTCAAACACAATACTATAGTCAGCTTTATAGCCATGAAGAGGGACTCCTCAGCCCTAACCTTGCTGGCAGGGCTGTTTGACAAGGCTGAGAATCTGGAGATCAAAAGAAACTGATCAGTTAAAAGGATCTGTCCTACAGAGAGGGAGAGGAGAAGTTGTCAGTGGCTGCAGGCTGCCACAGATACTCTCTCAGGGTATATCTTCACTGAAAAAAGAAGATGTGTTCTTAACTCAGAAGTATTGGGAGCATAAACTTTCGTGGGTAAGAACCTCACTTCTTCAGATGCAAATAATGGAAATCTCCAGAGGCAGGTATAAATCAGTATGGAGATAACGAGGTTAGTTCAATCAGGGAGGGTGAGGTGCTCTGCTAGCAGTAGAGGTGTGAACACCAAGGGAGGAGAAACTGCTTCTGTAGTTGGATAGCCATTCACAGTCTTTGTTTAATCCTGATCTGATGGTGTCAAATTTGCAAATGAACTGGAGCTCAGCAGTTTCTCTTTGGAGACTGGTCTTGAAGTTTTTTTGCTGTAAGATGGCTACCTTAACATCTGCTATTGTGTGGCCAAGGAGGTTGAAGTGTTCTCCTACAGGTTTTTGTATATTGCCATTCCTGATATCTGACTTGTGTCCATTTATCCTCTTGCGTAGTGACTGTCCAGTTTGGCCAATGTACATAGCAGAGGGGCATAGCAGAGGATGGTGTTTTCTGGGAGGTCACCAATGCATTGTAGTTTTCTCAGGAAATCTGTGGTGTCACGGAGATAGCTGGGAGTGCTGGTGGCGTAGGGTCTGAGTAGGGAGTCCACATATCCAGACAGTCCTTCAGTGAGAGTGCCAATGCCCGAGATGATGGGGCATCCAGGATTTCCAGGTTTGTGGATCTTGGGTAGTAGATAGAATAACCCCGGTCGGGGCTCTAAGGGTATGTTGATTTGTTCCTGTGTTAGTGTAGGGAGTGTCCTGAGTAGATGGTGCAGTTTCTTAGTGTATTCCTCAGTGGGATCTGAGGAAAGTGGCCTGTAGAATTTGGTATTGGAGAGTTGTCTGGGATTGGACACCATCCTAGCCACCATGGATGTAGAGGCTCTCTACACAAACATCCCACACACAGATGGAATACAAGCTGTCAGGAACAGTATCCCTGATGATGACACAGCACAACTTATTGCTGAGCTCTGTGACTTTATCCTCATGCACAATTATTTCAAATTTGGTGACAATATATACCTCCAGACCAGTGGCACCGCTATGGGCACCCGCATGGCCCCACAACATGCCAACATCTTTATGGCTGACCTGGAACAACGCTTCCTCAGCTCTCGTCCACTCACGCCCCTTCTCTACCTACGCTACATTGATGACATCTTCATCATCTGGACCCATGGGAAGGAGACCCTGGAAGAATTCCACCATGATTTCAACAGCTTCCACCCCACCATCAACCTCAGCCTGGACCAATCTACACGGGAGGTCCACTTCCTGGACACCACAGTACAAATAAGCAATGGCCACGTTAACACCACCCTATACCGAAAACCCACCGACCGCTACGCCTACCTTCATGCCTCCAGCTTCCACCCCAGACACACCACCAGATCCATCGTCTACAGCCAAGCACTGAGGTACAACCGCATCTGCTCCAACCCCTCAGACAGAGACCAACACCTACAAGATCTTCACCAAGCATTCTCAAAACTACGATACCCACACAAGGGAAATAAAGGAACAAATCAACAGAGCCAGATGTGTACCCAGAAGCCTCCTGCTACAAGACAGGCCCAAAAAAGAAACCAACAGAACTCCACTGGCCATCACCTACAGCCCTCAGCTTAAACCTCTCCAACGCATCATCAGTGATCTACAACCCATCCTGGACAATGATCCCTCACTTTCACAGACCTTGGGAGGCAGGCCAGTCCTCGCCCACAGACAACCTGCCAACCTTAAGCATATTCTCACCAGCAACCACGCACTGCACCATAACAACTCTAAATCAGGAACCAACCCATGCAACAAACCTCGATGCCAACTCTGCCCACATATCTACACGAACAGCACTATCACAGGACCTAACCAGATCAGCTACATCATCACCGGTTCATTCACCTGCACGTCCACCAATGTTATATATGCCATCATGTGCCAGCAATGCCCCTCTGCTATGTACATTGGCCAAACTGGACAGTCACTACGCAAGAGGATAAATGGACACAAGTCAGATATCAGGAGTGGCAATATACAAAAACCTGTAGGAGAACACTTCAACCTCCCTGGCCACACAATAGCAGATGTTAAGGTAGCCATCTTACAGCAAAAAAACTTCAAGACCAGACTCCAAAGAGAAACTGTTGAGCTCCAGTTCATTTGCAAATTTGACACCATCAGATCAGGATTAAACAAAGACTGTGAATGGCTATCCAACTACAGAAGCAGTTTCTCCTCCCTTGGTGTTCACACCTCTACTGCTAGCAGAGCACCTCACCCTCCCTGATTGAACTAACCTCGTTATTTCCATACTGATTTATACCTGCCTCTGGAGATTTCCATTACTTGCATCTGAAGAAGTTAGGTTCTTACCCACGAAAGCTTATGCTCCCAATACTTCTGTTAGTCTTAAAGGTGCCACAGGACCCTCTGTTGCTTTTTACAGATTCAGACTAACACGGCTACCCCTCTGATTCTTAACTCAGGTTAGCCAACCTGAGTTAGCTAATGAAGGTTAAAATAATAAAGACATGGCAGCTCTGCTTTTAACTTGACTTAGCAGCTCTAGCTAAAGCTTACAGGGAAGCCTGGGTTAAAAGGCAAGTTGTTGTGTCTTCACTGCAATTTTAATCCGAGTTGGGAATCCCACCACAAAGAGAAGTGGAGGGATTGCCACTTGAAAGTGGTGCACTGGAGGGACTGGAAAAGAATCTCAGAAAGGGTAGCTAACTTAGGGACTATAACAGATAACTCTAGAAAAAAGGTATTGTCTTCAATTCTTTTGACAATTATAGTTTTGAATTCTTTATATTACAATCCACTTACTAGTACATTTTGTAAAAACAACATGGATCTTCATTACTATGCTTCTGCTTTGAAACCTGTATGGAAAAGGATTTACAAAGCTTCCCCCCTCCCTATGTCCCAAGTTATGAGGTATAAGCGAAGCATGGATTAGTGAGACTCTACTGAATTTAGTATTACAATATCAGTCAATGTAATTGAGTGTATTAAATATTACAAGAGATATGTGTATTAAATTGTACAATGAGACACTCTTCATATATTTGGAAAACTGGTTTCCGTGAAACTCAGCTATTTGAAGTATTGTCCTCTGTCGATACCAAGTCCAAATAATTGGTAATTTTTTTTTTAAAAGTTGATTTGTGAATATTGTTATAGCCATATCAGACAGACAATCAGCTGCTTTCTTGGAGAAAGCCCAGAACTATTCTAACTTCCTCTATTTTTTAATCACTCTCTTTTCTGCCTTCTCCCTTCTTAAACATTTACCTCTGCTCAAGATCCGATTAGGATGCCTGGTCTGATGACTCTCTACTTTCCTTCCTCTCCTTACACACACTGGATGAAATCCTGGTCTCTGGCTTCAATGGGGCCAGAATTACACCTAGAGGCCTCTGCAATGTTCATTGACTAGCATTTTGAAAATATCTGCTAAGAATTCTCTTCTTTTTCCTAACCCTCTCCCCTCCACTAGTTTGACCTCCACTGTACTATTTTTCAGAGTAGCATCCGTGTTAGTCTGTATCTGCAAAAAGAACAGGAGTACTTGTGGCACCTTAGAGACTAACAAATTTCTTTGAGCATAAGCTTTTGCGGGCTACAGCCCACTTCTTCAGATGCATAGAATGGAACTTATAGTAAGGATATATATATACATACAGAACATGAAAAGGTGGAAGTAGCCATATCAACTCTAAGAGACTAATTAATTAAGATGAGCAATTATCAGCAGGAGAAAAAACACTTTTGTAGTGATAATCAAGATGGCCCATTTCAGACAGTTGACAAGAGGTCTGAGGATACTTAACATGGGGAAATAGATTCAATCTGTGTAATGACTCAGCCATTCCCAGTCTCTATTCAAGCCTAAGTTAATGGTATCTAGTTTGCATATTAATTAAAGCTCAGCAGTTTCTCGTTGGAGTCTGTTTTTGAAGCTTTTCTGTTGCAAAATTTCCATCTTTAAGTCTGTTACTGAGTGACCAGAGAGGTTGAAGTGTTCTCCTACTGGTTATGATTCCTGATGTCAGATATGTGTCCATTTATTCTTTTGCGTAGAGACTGTCCGGTTTGGCCAATGTACATGGCAGAGGGGCATTGTTGGCACATGGCATATATCACATTTTTAATTAGTAAAAATCTGTACTGCAGGACTGACACTTTCTCCTGCTTAGTTGCAGGTTATAATATAAACCATAACTAAGCACTATTATCTCCTTTTAGTAAGCACTCTGCAAGTAACCATCTACTAAACTGTGATATCTAAGTATCAGCCAGTCTTTCCTTCCAGCTTTAATGAATCATTAACTGCAGTACTATGTTAAATTATATTTTGGTTTATACAGAAGCATTTATTTCTAATATCTTACCATAAATCATATCTGCACTCTCATAAGAATGTTAGACTCACCGAACATATATTATGAGGATTTTTATATGCCACCTTACTATACAACATAGGCAACATTTCCTGATGTCAGCAGTAACTGCACTGAATCAGCCATTTACTTTTAACCATAGCACAAGTTATATTTATTATATCTATGAGATCCCCTCTCAGAGTCCAATTCCAGGCTGCCAGCTGTTCCACATCTATGAGGCTTTCAGAGCCTTAGAGTAAGTTTTATCTGTCATCATTTCAGTCAAGAAGCACATCTTTTTTCACATAACCTGGCAAATGCCAGAAGAGGAAAGCTCAACTACAGCAGAAGAGGTCAATCAGAGAAAATAGAAAAACCACAGTGGTTGTTTATTTGTGTTTGCTTCTGTGTGGGGGTCAGGGTTGTTAACCACCCTATTAATACATTTACTGACACAGGGTACAATCTTCACTGACACTGGCTATTGTTTCCTGACATTGTCTGTGGGACTCTATTGAGAAAGGACTAAGGTATTGAAAAGCTGGTTTTGTAAACATAAATGTATTAAATAGAACAGTTTTGTTGGATGGATGACTTAAGAGGTACTTCTTTGCACTGCAGGAGATCCATCTCACTTGTCTAGCATGGGTTAGGAGAGCCACAGAAGCACTGTGATCAGCATCTGAAGGAAAAGCAGTGCCTCATCTCAATAAACTGAGATCCTCCAGCCAGTTAAGGAGCAGTGTTGATGGGCTAAAAGGCAATCTCATTGTTCTCCATTGTCAGGTGCATTGAGGGTGGGAGAAGGGTGTGAAACTGGCATAAATGAGGTGTTTGGACTCCAATGGAGATATGAAGGGGCCTCACAATACAAACATATCTTAATCTTGGGAAACATGTTGAAACATGTTACAATATTAAATAATAGAAGGTAAACAGTGGACTATATAATATTTTAGTAGGCAAACATACAAGGTATTACTGGAATTCTTAAATCCAATCTATTTAGAAGCTGACAGTAAATTTAGAGAGCTAGCTACCATTGCAGTTTGATATTTTATACTTAAAAGTATATGCCATCACAAATACTACCAGATATGATTCATTACTTCCTTCCCAGATATTCTACTCTAAGTATTATTTTAAACAGAACATTGCATTGAATGTGCAAACAAAAATCTATAATACTCTCAATAATGCATTAGTGTTAGGGATAAGGAAACATTGTAAAATAAGGAAAAAGTTGAATTTGAATTAATTAGTGGGCTTCTACCGGGTAAACATAAACCCGGAAAGTCTCTTAAAAAGCCTCTTGTGTATTCTCGGTAACATACTTAATTCAGAATAATCTAAAATGTCATTTTTATTATTCTGTGTATTAGACATTGCTTAAAATTAAAAACATTAATCAGAAAATTGCTGTCTTAGCCAAAGAAAATATTTCCCAGTCTAAAATTTAAATATTAAATTATTTAATTTGTAATCTATGGAGCATACAATATCTGCATACAGTGCACAGTTATCTGTATATCATTGTATGTGAGTATGCATCACAGTCTTTAGACTCTAATCTGTAGAACAATACAATAAAATGCAAGAAAAACAGTATGAAATCCACAGAGCTTAAGGCAGAAACTTTAAAGTTTATGGTATATGCTATTGAAAATCATCTGGTACTATACCATCAACTGGAAAGCATTGCTCGATAGTTAAGGACTCTATTGGGGAAAATCTGTTAAAGCTGTGGAACATTTAGGCCCTTATTTTGCAACTTCTTGCAGCCAGGTATAGTAGTCCATCCACATGCAAGATGTTTCAGGATTGGGGACTTTATCTGCACATGTAAATAACTTAGAAGTGATTTTTTTTTCTTGGAGAAAGCAGACAGACATTCATGGTAACAAAGTTGCCTACAAACTTCAAGTCTTCACCAAAATACAAAGTAAATAAAAAGTGTAGTTCATCTGGATTCTGCTCACACCATGTGAAGTGTCAAGACATATGCCTGATACTAACAAGTCACGCACAAGATAACGCAGCAGTGAAATGCAGAATTCTTATTTTTAAGAATCTGGGGAATATATTTAAAGGGACACTGTCAACTTGAAAGTCACACATTTGTCTCCTTAAAAAAAACAAATGTATTATTGGTTCAAATAACACCTAACATTTCTATAACTCAAAGAGATTGTGGGGAGGGATTGAGGGAGAATTATCCATCTTGTTTGCTTTTTGGATAATTATTTTACCTGGTTCCCCTATAGCATAAATTAGCCAGCCAGCCATTTTCTTCTTTTGTCTGTGAGAGTTTTTCCACACAGCAATTAAATTTTAAGTTGACTATGTCCGCATAAGAGTCAGAAATTCAAGACATCCTTATAACAAGATGACATGGTTATTTATGAGTGAAAAGTCCCTACTTACTGTTAGATATGTCTATAATGTCTCTTCTTGTATAACTGAACAATGAAGAGAGCAGGACATCCATTTCCCCTGAAAGACTCTCCATCTCTCTGGTGTACAGCAGTGTAGAAAGCGTTTGACGATATTGAACAGATATTGTGGGAAAGAATGGCTTTCCCTCGCTCTCTAAAATAAATGATGGGGGGGGGGGGGGGGGAAGGAACATAGGTGTAGTTTGACTTCTATATTTGGGGAGGCATATGGATCAGGCTAATGGGGCTGCATATGGGGAAGCAAATTCCATTCCTCCCCAAGGCTTGCAGTTTGGAGGGGGCAACACCTCTCCCCAACCTCCCAAACTACTCGGATCTGAAAAGCAATTCTCATATATATATATATGGAGAGAAAATAGTTGAGAAAATAAATATTGCATAGTAGAATGTGCAATTGTGCAGTTATGACTTTCTTTCCTTCACTCTGTAGCAGCATAAAGTCTTGGCTGCTACTTAGTTGGGAAGAGTCCAGTGGCGGATTTAGAATTAGTGGGGCCCTGTGCACAGCTTCATTTTTGGGGTCCCCCACTTGGGACCCAGCCAAGAAAAAGAACATTCTCTCTTATTCCCCCTCCCCCATTTTTCATTCTTTTTTCCCCAATCCTCCTATAAGTAATGGGAAGTAAATGAAAATAAAGTGAGGTAACTTGATTGGGGCAGGGGTTGGGGTGCAGGAGGGAGTGTGGAGGTCAGGCTCTGGGAGGAAGTTTGGGTGCAGGTTGCGGGCTCTGGGCTGGGGGTTCGAAGGTGGTGAGGGGTGCGGGCTCTGGGAGTAAGTTTGGGTGCAGGTTGCGGGCTCTGGGCTGGGGAAGGGGGCTGGGGCATGGAAGGAGGTGTGAGGGGTGCAGGCTCTGGGAGGAAGTTTGGGTGCAGGCTCTGGGCTGGGGAAGGGGGTTGGGGTGTAGGAGGTGGTGAGGGGTGAGGGCTCTGGGAGGAAGTTTGGGTGCTGGGTGCGGGCTCTAGGCTGGGGGGGGCAGTGCTTACCTTGGGGGGTGTGGCTCCCAAAGCTACTGGCATGCAAGCCCCTCTGGCAGCAGCTCCTTGGCGGTGGGAGGAGGAGAAGGGGGTTTCTGTGCGCCTCTGCCCACAGACGCTGCCCTTGCAGCTCCCATTGGCCGCAGTTCCCGACCAATGGGCGCTGCGGAGTCGGCGCTCGGGGAGGGGCAGCGTGTGGAGACACCCCCACCCCCAGGGGCCACAGGGACATGGCAGCTGCTTCCGAGAGCAAAGTGGCATGGAGGGAGGCAGGTGGAGTGGGCAGGGAGCCACCTTAGCCCTGCTGCTGGCACATCTCTGCGCACCCCTTGGGGGCAGGGGGCCAGCGGGTCTCCGTGTGCTGCCCAGGGTGGGGGCAGTGCACGGAGCTGGCTCCCCCCTCCGCCAAGGGCACGCAGAGATGTGCCCATAGCCAGCCACTTCTGGGAGCAGCGTGGGGCCACTGGCCATGGCATGTAGGCAGCCTGCATGCTTGAGCCCTGCTGCGCTGCTGGCGGGACTCAGGGGCAGGTTGTCAGATATTTCTCCTGCACTTTGGGAGCCCCTGTCATTGGGGGCCCCGTGCCACTGCATGGTTTGTTTCATGTTAAATCTGCTCCTGGAGGAGTCTGAGATGGTCAGGAATACAAGATAGGGTCTGAGGATCTTTTGACACACAGTGAAACATCTGAATGTATGCAAACACAGGAACAAGGTCAAGATTAGGGGATGATTTAGGGGTAATAGAGAGATGGGATATGGAGAAGAAAAAGATCTTAAAAGATTTGGATAAGCATCCAAATTGATTCTCTGAACCTTTTTATATTCAACCATCCATCACTAAACACTTCCTTGTATCCCTTTTTGGGACTCCTTTGTAGAGATCATTACATTTCTATTAAAGAAGGATGCTATAATCGTGTAGAGGAAGTGTGGAATAGTATTCCCTCTCTACACTATTTCTTCTCTCATCATGAAATCTTTAGCCATTTTATACTCCTTATGGAAAGTCCAGTTTTTAGTGAGATTTCTTTTTTATTTCAAGCCATACCTTTCTGTTCAGCATCATATGGCTTCAGAATGTTAGATGATGTGTCCACCCTGGCTACATATTTGTTGTAATCTACTATACAGTATATATTAACTAATGCTGTGATTTGGATTCTGGGAATAAGATGCATATTTCTATTAGTAGTATACTTTCATTTTATTGAAAACAATTCTTTACTATGCTGGTTTTTCTAGGTCTTTACTATTTTGTAACCCACTGTTTTGGTTAGTCCTATAAGTTTTAACTGCATTACTGATCAGGTTGCAAATAGAGCAAATCATTTATGCTATTGTCAAAATGCAATGACGGTTTGGCAGCCAGTATCAGGAAGCGCAAATACTGGTCCTTCATAGTAAGTAACCTGAAGTGATATATACATCACTATCAAGAACAGGGAGATCTATCAAATACACTATTGTGTTTGCTCCTAGACCAGCCACACTTCCTGGGGATACTCTGTCTTAACAGATTTGTGTATTGAACAGGGTGGAGACTTTGTCAATGAAGATGTTTTGACTGGCAGTTCTACTCCTGCAGACAACGGATGTCAAGATTTGGAGACAACATGAAAAGCTGATCACACTTTCAGTGGTCTGGAGAGGGAGAGCAGAGAAATTTTTCTATGGTTAGGAGGGAATCTTGGAAGAAGATCTCTGTCTTTGAGAAGTTGGATATGAGCCAACAGTATGTCGTTGTTGCCAAGAAGGCGAACCGGATATTGGGCTGCATTAGTAGGAGCATTGCCAGCAGATCGAGGGAAATGATTATTCCCCTCTATTCGGCACTGGTGAGGCCACATCTGAAGTACTGCGTCCAGTTTTGGGTCCCCCACTACAGAAAGGATGTAGATAAATTGGAGAGAGTCCAGAGGAGGGCAACGAAAATGACTTATGCTGGGGCACATGATTTATGAGGAGAGGCTGAGGGAACTGGGCTTATTTAATCTGCAGAAGAGAAGAGTGAGGGGGGGATTTGATAGCAGTCTTCAACTACCTGAAGGGGGGTTCCAAAGAGGATGGAGCTAGGCTGTTCTCAGTTGTGGCAGATGACAGAACAAGGAGCAATGGTCTCAAGTTGCAGTGGGGGAGGTCTAGGTTGGATATTAGGAAAAACTATTTCACTAGGAGGGCAGTGAAGCACTGGAATGGGTTACCTAGGGAGGCGGTGGAATCTCAATCCTTAGAGGCTTTTAAGGTCTGGCTTGGCCAAGGCCTGGCTGGGATGATTTAGTTGGGGTTGGTCCTGCTTTGAGTAGGGGGTTGGATTAGATGACCTTTTGAGGCCTCTTCCAACCCTAATCTTCTATGTTTCTATGAAATTATGTCTGGTATGAGTATGATTGGTAGGTGGAAATACAAGTGTTATTCACTAGTTTCAATGGAATACCCCAGTATTTTCTGTTCACAGATCCATCTATTTTATGCTAAACAAGTACGTGGTGAGAAATTATTTCTTTCCCTCATCTGATGCAGATGGTCAGGGCAATCATGTAGAAAAATATCAGTCAGGAACTGAAAGTACCATATGGAGCAAATGTTTAGTATTCACACTATTACTAGTTTTCTACAAGGAGTGATATTACCAGTGGCAGTCCAATCACCCAGACTGAGCAAGGCCAAGCTTTTTCACATATTTTAGACTTTCCACATTCTCTCCCTTCCTCCCACCACAAATTGAGTCCAAATTCAGCTTTCATTGGAACCACCTCATCAGCATCACTAGCAGTAGTTGTTTTTTGATTGGCAGTAAGTATAATCTGAATTATACCTATTGCCAATTTTCAGAGTGGTAGCTGTGTTAGTCTGTATCAGCAAAAACAACGAGGAGTCCTTGTGGCACCTTAGAGACTAACAAATTTATTTGGGCATAAGCTTTTGTGGGCTAGAACCCACTTCATCAGATGCATGAAGTGAAAAATACAGGAGCAGGTATAAATACATGTAAGGATGGGGGATGCTTTACCAAGTGTGAGGTCAGTCTAATGAGATAAATTAATTAACAGCAGGCTACCAAGGGAGGAAAAATAACTTCTGAGGTGGTAAGAGAGTGGCCCATTACAGACAGTTGACAAGAAGGTGTGAGTAACAGTAGGGAGAAATTAGTATTGGGGAAATTAAGTTTAGGGTTTGTAATGACTCCCAATCTTTATTCAGGCCTAATCTGATGGTATCCAGTTTGCAAATTAATTCCAGTTCTGCAGCTTCACACTGGAGTCTGTTTTTGAAGTTTTTTGTTGAAGAATTGCCACTTTTAGGTCTGTTATTGAGTGACCAGAGAGATTGAAGTGTTCTCCTACTGGTTTTTGAATGTTATGATTCGTGATGTCAGATTTGTGTCCATTTATTCTTTTGCGTAGAGACTGTCCAGTTTAGCCAATGTACATGGCAGAGGGGCATTGCTGGCACATGATGGCATATATCACATTGGTAGATGTGCAGGTGAACGAGCCCCTGGTGGTGTGGCTGATTCGATTAGGTCCTATGATGGTGTCACTTGAATAGATATGTGGATAGAGTTGGCACCGTTCCTGGGTTGGTGTTTTTGTTGTGTGGTGTGTAGTTGCTGGTATTTGCTTCAGGTTGGGGGGCTGTCTGTAGGCGAGGACTGGCCTGTCTCCTAAGGTCTGAGAGAGTGAGGGATTGTCCTTCAGGATAGGTTGTAGATCCTTGATGATGCACTGAAGAGGTTTTAGTTGGGGGCTGTAGGTGACGGCTAGTGGCATTCTGTTACTTTCTTTGTTGGGCTTGTCTTGTAGTAGGTGACTTCTCGGTACCCTTCTGGCTCTGTCAATCTGTTTCTTCACTTCACCAGGTGAGTACTGCAGTTTTAAGAACGCTTAAGAGAGATTCTGTAGGTGTTTGTCTCTGTCTGAGGGATCGGAGCAAATGCGGTTGTATTTTAGAGCTTGGCTGTAGACAATGGATCGTGTGAGGTGGTCTGGATGAAAGCGGGAGGCTTGTAGGTAAGTATAGTGGTCAGTAGGTTTCCGGTATAGGGTGGTGTTTATGTGACCATCACTTAGTAGCACTGTAGTGTCTAGGAAGTAGACCTCTTGTGTGGACTGGTCCAGGCTCAGGTTGATGGTAGGGTGGAAATCATTGAAATCTTGGTGGAATTCCTCAAGGGCCTCCTTCCCATGGGCCCAGATGATAAAGATGTCATCAATGTAGTGCAAGTAGAGAAGGGGCATAAGGGAACAAGAGCTGAGGAAGTGTTATTCTAAGTCAGTCATAAAAATGTTGGCATACTGAGGGGCCACACGGGTACCCATAGCAGTCCCACTGACTTGAAGGTATAAATTGTCCCCAAATTTGAAATAGTTGTGGGTGAGGACAAAGTCACAAAGTTCAGCCACCAGGTTTGCCGTGATGGTATTGGGGATGCTATTCCTGATGGCTTGTAGTCCATCTTTGTGTGGAATGTTCGTGTAGAGAGTTTCTACATCCATAGTGGCTAGGATGGTGTTTTCTGGAAGATCACCAAAGGATTGTAGTTTCCTCAGGAAGTCAGTGGTGTCTCGAAGATAGCTGGGAGTGCTGGTAGCATAGGGCCTGAGGAGAGAATCTACATAGCCAGATAATCCTGCTGTCAGGGTGCCAATGCCTGAGATGCCAAATTCACCAGAAACAACATATTCTTTAAATCAAAACTTGTAAAGGTCTGATACAAGTCTAAAAGATTTTTAATGTCAGCACCTCTGACATGCCTCTGAGACATTATGAAATACTATTATTGATAAAATGTTATTTATACCCTTTCGTGCCAGATTGTGCAGTTAAGGCACAACTTCACTGACACAGAGATCCTAGACACATTGCTCTTCAGGAGCATAATCTCTCTCAGAGTTCCTTGGGTGTCAGTGGAGCACACCCTCAGCACTACTACAATATCTGAGACTACATCATGTACTCCCCACCATGTCAGCAAGCCATTATTTATTTAAGTTATAGTTGTGCTTAGAGGCCACATAGTAAAGAAACAGTGAGGCACAGAGAGATTCATTGATGTTCCCAAAGTCACCCCTGGAAGTCTGTGTCAGAACCAGGAATTGAGCCCATGTCACCTGAGTCCCAAACACAGGTATTAACCATAAGGCCAACCTCCTCCACCTTTCCTACAACCTGTCTACTTCTGTTAGAAGGGGTGCTAGTAGGTAGCCATTCCTACAGTTAGAAAAGAGAAGAATGACAGCTGTGCTTGGTGGATGTTGGGTAGCCCCTTGAATCCACAAGGTCCTGGTGTAATACATACAGAGCCAAATCCTGCTGATCGTACTTGTATAGAACTTCCGCTGAAGTCAATGCATGAATAAAGTGAGCAGAATGTGACCCATAATGGGCATTAATCAATAGCCGGTTAATAGTGTTTTAACAACGAAGCATTTTACTGATTAAGACAGGATAGATTAAACCTGTGACATGAACCAGGAAAAAAGCATCATCTGATAGTAGCTCTAATGTTGTTGGTGCCATATTTGGGCCTATTAAATTATAGTTATATAATGCTGTTTTTCTATGCTAGGACAACACAAACAACATGGGGAAATACTCAAAGGGTAATGAAAAGGTGTGCCTGACAGTGTCTTGATTAAAAACTACAATTAAAAGTGAATGCGAGGGACAGAATGTTTAAAAATTAATCCCAAATGAGTGCTATTACAACTTTGGAATTCTGCTCTTCCCTGATACAGTACATGTTGTACTGTATCAGCATCTTCCCTGATACAATAATATCACCCTATGACAGTGGTTCCCAAACTGGGGGTCGTGAACCCCTGGGGGTTCGCAAAATGTTACAGGGGGTTCTCCGGAAAAAAATTCCTAATGGGGGACAGAGCTGTCCCTAGGGACCCCATGGGCAGCACAGAGCCCCTGGACTTCCAAGAGCTAAGCAGATCAAAGCAAGCATATCTATCACAATGAGGAGATTTAAACTTCAAGACTCCTTATAAGAAATGGAAAGGGAGGTGGATATTTTTTCCTGTTTTTAAAATTAAATAGGCAGCTAGTATTGTTTTTAAAATTATTATGAAGAACAAGTTTAAGCTTTGTTGTAATGTGCGTTGTTTGCCTGGACTGCTCAAGACCTGAATGCTTGTGTAGGAGGAACTCTTTGAGTTGGCTTCTTAAATATCTTCATGCTGTTTCATATCTGATACTCCTTGATGAAACATAGGAGACTTGTCTTATAACAGGCTTATTCAAAGCAATATAAGTTACGAAAGTGAGATCTTGGAAGAGTGTTGCCGTTTTCATAATGTAATAAAAACACTGTAATGATAAATAATAATAAATAATAAATAGTGTGTAATAAGATTGTCATAAAAACAAATTTTATATTTCCAAGATCACTGCTTTTATAATTTATACTCAGGTAAAGGAGAAAATCCCTGGAAATATTTATTTTTAGGAGGAGGTTCGCGAAACTTGACATTTTAGTGAAAGGGGTTCACAGGTTGTTAAAGTTTGGGAACCACTGCGCTACGAGTTCAAACTGAGATGCCTCAGCAGCGTATTTAGGCAAAAAGGTAATTTATAACATACATTAAAAATATATATTATATAAATAATATAGAGTGTAAATAGTATTCCACGATTGTGATGCAGTTTATTAACTGTTATGCATATATTTATTCCCTCTGTTTTTGAGGGACGAATGCAACCAGACTTTGGAGCTATGAATACTGATATATGTTAATGGAAACAAGAGGAGAGATTTTTCCAGTCCCCCAGGGTGGTGCCACTGATTGTGAGGAAGATGACTTGGTAAAACTTCATACCAGATTCCTGATAAAGCCTACCATTTATAATACATCAAATCTGCTGCTGTAGCTCCAGATTAAAGAATCTGACTTTAAAAGAAACAAAAAAGTCTAATTCCAAATAGTTGTCTTCTTTGCAAATATGATAAATTGCCTACTATTTGCTCAGACTCCCTGACAGGAATAGGATAATATCACTCTTCAAATAAGTTCTTACTTGTTTGTTACACCTTTTGATGGTTTATCTGCTGTCATTCAATAACGGATAACTTTTCTAGTGAAGTCACTCATGTCAGGCCTATAAATGAAAGAATCATTGTGGGGAGTCTGAGCAACATGGCCAGGAGCCCATGGTGTTGAAATAGCTTTTTGAATTTTTTTTTAAAGCTGTATCTTTAAACCACAGTTGGAATAGATGGCACTCATTTCTCTCTCTCTTTTTAAGATGTGTGTTTTTAGTCTATGGAGAAGATTATTACAGTAGTATATGGAAGTTCACAAAATTGGTTGCTATCAAAAATTGATCACTGGGAGTTTCCAACAGATTATAACTAAGTTCCAATTGACTGTACACACATACTATAGCAGCTTCTATAATCAATGCTACCCCATTACAATTACTTAGTTTCTTATTTCAATTTACTTTATAATCTTAAAAACACACATACTCACAAAGCAATAAAAGAAAAGAAAAAACACTAACAAAAGTAATGCTAAAATATATCACTATATCAAATAAATAAACACTAAAAATAGGGCAAATATCAAAGATACAAAAACATACAAAAATTAAGTTTTATGAGTTTCTTACAGAATTTCAAAGATCTTCCAGACACCCTCTACTGACATCAAAGGCCCCAATCCTGCAAAAGGAATCAAGGTGTTTCTCTTTGCAGGATCAAGGTCTATGGGCCTGATTCTCCTCTCACACTAGTTTTACATTGTTTTAATTCCATTTACTTCAACTAAAGGACTACCAATTTACACCACAGAAAAATGGAGAAATAGGCCCTTAGACTTTCTGTACAAGATGGCTGAAGGACATTATAAACTGGAATTTCTTATATAATCTTAGTTCTCAGGGGGTGCTTGACCCCCGCTCTGCCCCAGACCCCGCCCCCATTGCACCCCTTCCCCCAAGCCCTCACCCACACCCCGCCTCTTCCCGTTTCACACCTTCACACCCCATTCCGCCCCTCCCCCTGCCTCTTTTTGCCCCCACTCCTCCCCCTTTCCCTCAGCGCCTCCTGCATGCTGCTGAATAGCTGACCACGGCAGCCAGGAGGCACTGGGAGGTAGGGGGAGGAGCTTATTGGTGGGGCCCATCGGTGGGCGTGAGGGCTGGGGTGAGGGAGAGCAGCTGATCTGTAGGGCTGCTGGTAGGTGCTGAGCACTCACTAATTTTTTTTCTGTGAGTGCTCCAGCCCTGGAGTACCCACGGAATTGGCGCCTATGATCTTACACATTGGACACACACAGGGACCAGTCCTGCCAGTCATCTGCGTACAGAATTCATTTTGACTTTAGTTGGAGTACTACATGTGGAGGGCTTACAGACTCAGACCCATTGTATGTAACAACATGAACTACTATGAAAGAGCCTGATAACACTAGGGGTAAGCAACCCCCAAGAGCCAGTAATGCAAAGCACTCAGAGCCTTGCACAACTGGCCCCAATACAATAGTCGTTTTAGAAGCAATTTTTATTGAATACTGTGTGTTAAGCTGAAAATATGGTCATTTTACTTATAGTTAGAAGATAGCCTACACAGCATTTAAATTTTCAGAAAAATCTGTGTTTGTGTCTTGCAGTAAGGGTGATTAGAATTAATTGCAGTGCTCTGGAGCCTTACAGATGTTTAGAGTTTTAAAATAGTTTGAAGAGACAGCTGTCCTCTTCTCCAATTGGACCCAGAAGAGTATTAAAATGCCAGAGGAAGTGTATTTACAGAAAACGGGTATGTACAATGGAATAGTACCAATGGTTGTGTCAATTTAAAAAGAAAGTCATAATTTATGAAGTATTTTAAAAATAAAACATTTTTAACCAGAAGAATGCGTGTCCCCCCCCCGCACTCTATCATAATTCAAAATTGTTGAAGGGATTTTTCTGATGGTTGAGAGTGATAGAAAACAGGGGGCTGACAAATGAAAGTAGCGTCCTCTATTGCTTGTCATAGTCATGTAGCAGTTGTGATAATTATTTTCTATAATTGTTTGATATGCAACATTTTTATTGATTAAAATGTTTAGCTCTGATGTTTTGAGAGCACTGCATTACAACATTTTAATGCTCTGCACTGGCAGCCTCAGCAACAAGTGTAGTGAGGGGGAAACAGAAACAGACAGCTGTGTGAATGACAGAGCTGGGGAATAACTCAAGGACTCATTTGGGCCAGCATTTTTATCACAAATGTAGCAACTAGGAAACCCGTGTTTAGGAATGACCTTGCGTAAGCAGTGATCATAGTGTAGAAATTCAGTTGGAGGAAAGAGAATGGCAATTTGTAAGGGAAAGCAGTATGGAAGGGTCAGGAAAAAATTCAAGGAGAAGTTAAAAATATGAAGAGTTGGTTTGGGTTCAGAATCAGACCTCTGTGGGGAGATATGATTCAGATTGAAATCCAGCATTATAGGCTAGTGTAAATATATCAGAATAATAAAGCCACTTTTGCCCAGTTTACTTCAACCTGACTTTAGTTTAACCAGTTTAAATATTTTTTATCTGTTGAACAGCTGTATTTTTGCATTGAAATTCTCACTCCTCTCTCTCCTATTTAATATTTCAGTAACAATCTATGTATCTAACTTTTGCACCTGACAATTTCATAATGTATTTGCCACCCCAGTGAATATTTCAGCTGAAAAGAAAGCTTTCGGTGAGTTGCCATGAAAGGCTAAGATGTTGGCTGATGGTCATGATTGTTGCAACAGGACATGGAGATGAAATATTATTGACTGTAAAGCTACTGCTTTGGTTAGAAGTTTTGATGAGCAGTTTCTTTGACAGTGAACAACTGGGGCACTGAGAATCTTTAACTATACTGTGCTGGCCACTGTTCTCAGCATTCCACTGTACATAGGTCCTGGAATCCCAAGTCTGTGCTTGAGTTCAAGTCAACAGAAGACACATGGCTTTGCTGCCACTCCACCAGGACAAGCTCGATTGCATTTGAAATGAAAACAGTTAAAAGACTTAGCTTACCTTAAACAAGAATAATAGGTATGGTTATCTACTACTTGGTTTATAATGAAACCTCGGATAAAACATTGATTTCTTACTAATGTAGTAGGGATTTAAGTTTAATACACTACTCTAAAATTGTTAAATCATAATAATCCTGAAAACAAAATGACAATATATAATGATTGTTAACATTTACAACCCTCTTAACAACAGTTCAAGTCCTAGGCACTGAGGCAAAACATTTCACTCTTTTCTCCCCACTGTACAACAAGCTTAATGTTTAACTAGCTTTTTGCTTTGTATTCCCATTTTTCTCCACAGAGGTTTGAGAACTAGAACAGTACCCCCTTTAAATTCCATGTGCTGGTGAAGCGACCCATATCTGGCAATCAAGTAACCCAATGTAAATCAGGCAGAATCACATGTTCACATTTAACCCAAGCATATACACTTTGGGCTGATAATTAAAACACAATAAGGCTGGCAGCTAATGCGCTGTATAAATTAAAAATAGTGGCTTAAGGTGCAAATCATCACACTATTACTAGAGACAATAGCTTCTTGACCATGTTGCCATGGTATTAATCGGATACAATGGACCAAATTCATCCCTAGTATGAATTGAATAGTTACATTATTATTATATTTGTAGTAGTTGTAGCATGTAACAAAACCGACCTGGAGAAACAGAAATCTTGCCCTCCAAACTCAACTTTGAATATTTGCCACCATTGTGAAGTCGGTTTTCATATATGGTGATGAAGTTTTCATCAACAGTTGCCTTACACAAATCCTCAATATCAGATGGCCAGAAGCAAAAATCACAGATGAATAACTCTGGAGGGGGATGAAACAGAAATGGATAGGACAGGAAATTATGGAATGAAAATGGAAATGGTTAGGTTATACCTGGAGGAATGAAAGTTGTAGGATTACAGTAGCACCTGGAAGCCTTAATTAGCAGGGCCGGCTCCAGGCACCAGCTTCTCAAGCAAGTGCTTGGGGCAGCAGTTCCGGACAGGGGCGGCAGTTCCAGGTATTCGGCGGCAATTCGGCGGACGGTCCCTCACTCCGCCTGGGAGTGAAGGACCTCCCGACGAATTGCCGCAGCAGATCGCGATCGCGGCTTTTTTTTTTTTTTATTTTATTTTTTTTTGGTTTTGGCCGCTTGGGGCGGCCAAAACCCTGGAGCCGGCCCTGTTAATTAGGTTGGGACCCCTTATGCTAAGCATTGGACAAAAACAGATGGAGGACAGTGCTACTCCAAGAGCTTAAAATCAGACGTAGGACAAGACCCAACAAGTAGGTACAACAAAGAGTAGGAAAGAAGACAATGGAAACAGAAAAAAAAAGTATGTTAGCATATAGTAACAGTAGTGAAGTGCACAGTACTTTTTGTGGGGGGGTTTTGTATTTTTTTAACTCAGATATAAACACAGATTGGGCAATTATCTCGCTATTATTAATTGGTGTCTTATTGCAGGCATCGCTATGGAGTGAGTCTTGAAGAGGGGCTTGAAGGAGGAGAGGAAAGTGGTTTTACAACTAGTTCAAGGAGTATATGCCATGCATATGGGGCAGCATAGAAAAAAAAGCATGAGGTGCTTCTGGGAGAAATGGATCAATGAGTGGTAGAGGTTAACACGGTTATTTGATGAGATAGAAGAGCAGATAAGTAGGGAGAGTTAAGCTGTGCAGGGTCTTACAGATAAGAAGAAAAAGGCTATATTTGATGTGGTGGATGAAAGGAAGCCAGTGGATGCACTCCAGGAGGCTGGAGATGGCTACACGGTCAGAGCAACAGGACAGGAAGATGATTTTAGCCACAGTGAGTGAGATAAAATAGGTGTCAGGAAGGCCTAAGAGAGGAGGGTGCAGTAATCCAGGCAAGAGATGACAGAGGTTCAGGTGAGAGTTTTGGTGATGTGGGCCAAAAGCAAAGGTCAGATCTTAGAGATGTTACAGAGGAAGAAACTGAAAGATTTGGATATAGTCTGGATGAACAGTTGTAGAGAGGTGGCAGGGTTTCAGCTGACACCCAGATTGTGAGCCAGGTTACTGGGGGGGGGGGGGGAGGATGGTGATGCTATTAGTGGCGATAGAGAATGGAGGAAAGTGGAGGACTTTTGGAGAGAACGTAAGGAGCTTGATATTGGTCATATTAAACTGACAGCAAGACATCAGGAACAGATGTCAGAAAAGCAGGCCAATAAGCAGGATAGGTCAAGGTGAGTTAGAGGTAAAGAAGAAGATTTGTGAAGTATTGGTGTATAACCATGTGTCAATGAGATCACCTAGAGAAATGGTACAGAGTCAAACTAGAAGTAGGCAAGGGACAGACCTCTGAAGGCTCACACTGAAAGGGATGGAGAACAAATTGAAAGAATTACAAAAGAGGTAAGACAAAAACAATCAGGAAAGAGTCATAAAAGCCAAGAATGTACAGTCAAAAGTGCTTGGGGTTCTTTTTCAGAAGACTATGGCTATATTGTGAGGGGATGGAATCAGATGATAGAGAGACTGAAGAGAAAGTTGAGGGAGGATTGGGGCATGGAGGGTCAAGAGGCCAGGGGACATGAGGTCATGAGCATTAGTCGAACAGTTAGAACAGAACCCTTGGCATTAGTCACAGGGCAGAAGGAGGAGAAAGTATACAGGGGTAAAGGGAAAAAGGAGAGATTGGGCTGGATTTTATTAATCTCTTGAAATATTTGGCAACAAAACGGAGCAGGGCAGTGGGGGAATCAAAGGTGGTAAATAGGGAGCAGGGATTACCATTATGAGAGTTCAAACACTTTGTTGCAAAGAAGATTCCCCTTAATATAACAAACAAGGTAAAAAACCGTCCACCCTTCCAATAGTGGGGTAACATGTCAGCCCAATCAATTAAACATATAATTTCCTAAACAATAAAAGACTTATACATTCCCTTCCTTACATTAAAAATGTAGCCCAACATATTTGTGCATGGAGTAACAGCAAAAGTTATATTTCTGATTATGACTTTGTCACTAGCTGTCACCTTCAGCCCCCAACTAAAACCTCTCCAGCGCATCATCAAAGATCTACAACCTATCCTGAAAGATGATCCCTCACTCTCACAGATCTTGGGAGACAGACCAGTCCGTGCTTAAAGACAGCCCCCCAACCTGAAGCAAATACTCACCAGCAACCACACAACAAAAACACTAACCCAGGAACCTATCCTTGCAACAAAGCCTGATGCCAACTCTGTCCACATATTTATTCAAATGACACCATAATAGGACCTAATCACATTAGCCACCCTATCAGGGACTCATTCACCTGCACATCTACTAATGTGATATATGCCATCATGTGCCAGCAATGCCCCTCTGCCATGTACATTGGCCAAACTGGACAGTCTCTACGCAAAAGAATAAATGGACACAAATCTGACATCAGGAATCATAACATTTAAAAACCAGTAGGAGAACACTTCAACCTCTCTGGTCACTCAGTAACAGATTTAAAGGTGGCAATTTTGCAACAGAAAAGCTTCAAAAACAGACCCCAACGAGAAACTGCTGAGCTTGAATTAATATGCAAACTAGATACCATTAACTTGGATTTGAATAGAGACTGGGAGTGGCTGGGTCATTATATTGAATCTATTTCCCCTTGTTAAGTATCCTCACACCTTCTTGTCAACTGTCTAAAATGGGCCATCTTGATTATCACTACAAAAGTTTTTTTTTCTCCTGCTGATTATAGCTCATCTTAATCAATTAGCCTCTTACAGTTGGTATGGCTACTTCCACTTTTTCATGTTCTCTCTCTATGTGTGTGTGTGTGTGTGTGTGTGTATATATATCTTCTACTATATGTTCCATTCTATGCATCTGATGAAGTGGGCTGTAGCCCATGAAAGATTATGCTCAAATAAATTTGTTAGTCTGTAAGGTGCCACAAGTACTCCTGTTGTTTTTACAGTTTTACTTATTTCTCTAACTCATTCATGTAGAGTTAGTGTGAACAGAAGGCTAAATCTACAGAGGATGGAAAGAAATGCACTATTATGCATTTACTTTAGGCAGGTATCATTTCCAAGGCTAACTAGACAGTAGAAATCTACAGTGAAATCAAGAGATTTGCAGATAACTATTTTCAGTGGATGTTTGATTTAAAATGCCTGTAGTAATGAGCAGCACAGAAGTGCTTATAATGAAATGAATAAATCAATAAAATATCACAAAAATGCAGATTGTATGAAAGAAGTGAAAGTATCCAGTATTCAAGTACAGAGATGGAGTTACCTAGTATATATCAGTCAAGTTTGCAGACTCAGTGCTGGAGGCAATGCCAGTGAGGTGGATACATTTTCTGAGATTATACCCCCCGGCACTGCACCTGATGGTAACTATATAGTCCTGTGACAGGGCTAATTATCTTGTCTTGTTCACCAGTAATACTGATATTATGCTTGATGCAGAGTGGGGGCAGACTCCCTGTTTTCCTGTTGTATGCTAGGACACAAAAGTCTGTAAGATGGTGATTTTTTAGAGAGGAGGGCCCTAGGCTCCCTGTGGCATCCTGTCCTACAGTGGAGAGCAAATAAAGCTAGCTGGCATTGGTCACATTCTTAGGGGAGAAGACACACCTCAACTCCTCCTCATCCCATTCTGCTTTTAATTAGGATAAGGAAGGAGTGGAGTTGGGACATATCCTATTCTCTCTGCTTGGAGACAATGTCATCTATCGTTACTTGCTTTCTGCAGCAGGCCAGAGTGCTATTGGGGACCTCACAGACAGCAGCAGCACTACAAAAAACTGAAAAGGAGAATGGCAGCAGCCTTTAAGGCATTGGCTCGGCCTCGGCTATGTCTTTCAAAGAGTTGGCTCCTTCTTACTTTCACAGCACCCCTCAGCACTGTAACAGCACCACCACCAAAATGGTAAGGCTGTTTTGGGGACATAAGATAGGGCTGGGGTGACCTGGTACACCTCCATCCCGCCATTGACAGCAGGACTTCATTCTTATCAGCCTTTCTTCAAATAGCACCAGCACCTGGCTGCTTTGCACTTCAGTGGAACTCCACTTTCAGTTTGCAGTTTACCAAAGTGGGAATTTGAAAGGTTTTACTGTCTTTATTACACTTTCTAGAAAGACGTTTGGCACTGCAGCTTGCCTTTAACATTAGTATGTTATGTACATCTACAAACACCAGGTAACGCAAAGCCTCATGCATTGTAATGGGGAAAGGAGCAGAAAAACTCCAGACTAAATATATACTGTCTCCAATCCAAGTTTATTGCAGCAGACTGTAGGAGAATGAACATTTGAAGTGTATGCAGCGTGCTCACTAGTCAAAGTACTTTTGGGTAGTTCTTCCACACTTTTCCATATTTTATTCATATTGGCTCAAGGGAGCACTGTCTATCATAGGAAAGGACATTCAGCGTAAGTCAGCCTGCAGAAGAAATATCAAATATGATGCTAAAAAACAAACAAACTGAACACAATAAAAATTTAGATCAAATGAAATATGGCAGGCAGGCTTAGTGACACTGGATTTATGAGTGAAGCAAGATCTCAAAATAAAAGACAGATAATTAAACAGACAAGTGATAATGTGGATTTTATAACTTTTTGGTTATTGCTTCACAGACTATAGTTGTGTTGTCATCTTAGATTGCATACGCTGATTCTCACATGTTTCAACTTAAGGTATGTTCTACAATTTATTAAACTGGCATATAAATGCATATGAACCCTAACAGAGTATATTAACCTGCAACTCCTACTAATGCATCTAATATAAACAATATATAATTGAATAAATTAAGTAACATGGGGGTACTTACTAATTTTCATGTTTTGCTGGCATATGTTTTAAAATTTAAAGCAGTAGATCCATCCTTCCTTTTATCCACGAACCACACTGCTTTCAGATCTACTTGGCAAGGCAAGCCTAAAGCAGTATCTGTAGCAGGGCAATGCTACCAGGAACTCCTGCAGCATGCTGCTCTGTACAGTGTAGTATTTACATGAAAAAAGGCATTAGTAGACAGAAAAGCAGATAATGGATTGCATTTCTATATTTTGAAACAATAGAAAGCAACTTTTCTTCAGCTTTGTTGATTTTGCCAATACTTGTTATCTGCATTGTGATAGCACCCGGACACCCCAATCAGGATTGGTGCCTTCTTATGCAAGGTACTATACAAATACATAGAAAGATGCGATTGATGTCCCTGAGATGATACTACCTTTATCTTAAAATAATGTGAATGCCCAGGCAACCATAGTATTCATTCGTGCAGCAAGGCAGTACATATGCTTCACTGTTTTTTCTGCAATTAATTTAAAATCCTGTATTAACCAATTAAAAAGATTAGGCCTCTAGCTTTGGAGGCAGTCTCAAATACTTTAACACTTTAGTATGTTTAGATGTAGATATCACCATAGAGAGCAAAATTGTTTCCTTTTGATTTTAACTCCTTATAGTAAATCTGAATTCAAACACTAAAACAAAATGGTCATCTTCATTTCATTGCTGAATGTTTCTATAGCACAAAATGCCAGGAGCAATGAAAAGAAGAAATAAAAGTCAGTGGCAAATGTATTAAATTCATCTCTGGTATATATGTAGTGGAATAATTAATCCATTTGTTTCTCATTTTGAGTCTGTGCCACTCTTAAAATGTATGAATAGAAGCCTTCTGCAAAGGGTTTTCCTTACAAACGCAGTGCCACAATCTAGAGTCAGAATATACCAGTTTACCTACAAAGGCGAACAGCAGGATGGTAGAAGTCCTTGAACACATATGTTCTTTCAACTAACACTTACAAGCTCCTGATATTTAAATAAAAATAATCAAAAATGACCCAAGGACATTTCCCTCTATAACGTCCTACTTTAGGATTAGAGGACGAAGATAAGAGGCTTCCCGATATTATAGAATTAATATTCCAAATAAAAATGATTTTTAAAAAGAAAGAGTAATAACCATCAAATAGACTGAGGAGTAAAAGCCAGAATATTGACTAGACTTATTGGAAAGCAATACAAACATTATCCATTCCCCTACAGATGCCTTATTTACACTCACCACTTTAGTATGACTGACAGTAAAAAACAGAGACAACTCAAGGATTAACTGTGGCATATCACATACAGGGCTTCAAAAATCTACAACATCTACAAGCCCAAAGACAAAGGCTTTTTGCCAGGCTGAAATATACTGGATGCCCTATCCCATGCCCCTTCTCAAGCCACAGTCCTTCCTGCCCAGGGTTCCACTGGTTAGAAACCCATGATACATTTGGGTCTGATGTTCCTGGTCTCCAGCTGGCTCAGTTCAGCTCCAAATTAATGCCATCCCTCTTCTCTATCTATCCACCCCAAAACATTCAATTGAATCTATCTGCTCCCTCAAGTAAATCAAACAATGCTGGGCAATCACACCCAGTAAATTAATGTTGTGCAGCTTTCACATCCACAATACATTTAAAAAATGATATCCAACCCTCCCAAATAAATTAATGCGGGTGTAATGCCAACAAACCCCGGTTGTCAGCGGGCAGGATTGAACCTGGGACCTCTGAAGCTAAATGTATGAGCCTCTACTGCATGAGCTAAAAGTCAACTTGCTCTTAGTGAAGGCTGTAGATCAGACTCATTTTATCTCTCTCTCTAACTGGTCTCGGTGCCACTGGATGGGACAGAACACCACACCCAGCAGGTGCGTGGGTTACACTGGCTCTACACACAGAATCCACTGTGGGGAAGCAAGAGGCTGAGGCTTCATTTCTCCAGGACTAGACCCAAGGAGCCAGATGGCTGAACAGCAGAAACCTCCCAATTGGACTGAAGACCAACTTCTTCCCCTCCTTCCCACCCTGGCAGAACTTGAATGGAGGCTCCACACCAATGCCTTCCCACTGCTATCTGTCTGTGTCTGGGAGCATCCTACCATTGTAGGCTTTCCTGGGTTGGTAGTTGTGAGGCTCCTCTGACACCAAATGCGATGTTGGGGTGGCAGGCAAGCCTCCCCATGCGCAAACACATGCTTACTTTGGAAGACATTCAGTTTTACTGCTGTTTGTGTTTGACACCCAGGGCTAGATTATTTACTTATTTTATTTGTTATCAAAACTTAGATTCCATGTGAGTGTGAGAATACACCCCATATTCTTCATAGATATATGGTTATGACATGAATATGGCATAACTAATATATTTTATGCAAGATGGCTCATGTAAGATATCACTGGAAAGGTTATGAGTTACTGAATGGGATTATCCAATTTGTATGCATGTATCATTTGTATATCTAAAGTCAGGAATATTGACTATGTAACAATGACAACTGTGTGTACTTGGGGGGAAATGCTCACCAGACAGTAGGCAATCCTTCTGAATGACCCATTTAAGGAGGACAATAGAACTCTGAAGATACTAATCTCTCTCCTTCCTGAGAGGCACCCTGGGACGTAGCTATGACACTACAAGGTCAGGTGATGTCACCTGATGCAAAACACCCCCCTTGGACACCGTTGGTACTTTTCCACTGTAGGACGATGGGGATCAAACAAAGGATTCCCACCTTAGGTAAATCGTTTTTAAGGGCTGGGAAGGGGGTTGATCTTGACTCTTCTCCACTCAAGAAGAAAGACTGCTAAAAAACACCTGAAGAAACAAAGGCAAGGGCTGAGTCCAGACTGAGACAGAGGAGTCTAGTCTGTAAATAGAAATAACTGGACCTCTAAGGGCATCTAGGGTGAGAAATTATATTTTGTAACCTGTTTCTTTAGTGAATCAAGCTTCGTTTGCGTGTTTTGTTTTATTTGCTTAGTAATCTGTATTGTTCTGTTTGCTATCTATTATCAGGCCATCCCTATGGGGGTGCAGGGCCTGGGACATAGGTGCCAAGTTTCTAATCTGTCAGGGGGTGCTCCCCCTGGCTCTGCCCAGGCCCCACCCCCACTCCACCCCTATTCCCAAGGCCCCACCCCTGCCCTGCTTCTTCCCACCCCCGTTCCACCCCTCCGCCTCTTCCCTGCCCAGTTCCCCCCCCTCCCCTGAGCACGCTGCGCCCTCCATCCTCTCCCCTCCCCCCCCCCAGCCCCTCCTGATTCCACGGGCAAAACATCTGATCCACGGTAGGTGCTGAGAGGGAGGTGGAGGTGCTGATTGGTGGGCCCTGCTGGCTGGCAGGAGATGCTGGGGGGAGTGGGAGGTTCTGGTATAGAATCATAGAATGTTAGGTTGGAGGTCATCTAGTCCAATCCCCAGCTCAGAGCAGAACAAACACCAACTAAATCATCCCAGCCAGGGCTTTGTCAAGCCGGGCCTTAAAAGCCTCTAAGGATGGAGATGCCACCACCTCCCCCTAGGTAACCCATTCCAGTGCTTCACCACCTTCCTAGTGAAATAGATTTTCCTAATATCCAACCCAGGCCTCCCCCACTGCAACTTGAGACCACTGCTCCTTGTTCTGTCATCTGCCACCACTGAGAACAACCTAGCTCCATTCTCTTTGGAACCCCCCTTCAGGTAATTGAAGACTGCTATCAATTCCCCCCTCACTTTTCTCTTCTGCAGACTAAATAAGCCCAGTTCCCTCAGCCTCTCCTCGTAAGTCATGTGCCTCAGCTCCCTAATCATTTTCGTTGCCCTCTGCTGGACTCTCTCCAATTTGTCTACATCCCTTCTATAGTGGGGGGACCAAAACTAGACACAATACTCCAGGTGTGGCCTCACTAGAATAGAGGGGAATAATCACTTCTCTCGATCTGCTGGCAATGCTCCTACTAATACAGCCCAATATGCCATTGGCGTTCTTGGCAACAAGGGCACACTGCTTACTCATATCCAGCTTCTCATCCACTATAATCCCCAGGTCCTTTTCTGCAGAACTGCTGCTTAGCCAGTCGGTCCCCAGCCTGTAACGGTGCATGGGATTCTTCCCTCTTAAATGCAGAACTCTGCACTTGTCCTTGTTTGAACCTCATCAGATATCTTTTGGCCCAATCCTCCAATTTGTCTAGGTCACTCTGGACCCTATCCCTACCCTCCAGCATATCTACCTCTCCCCCCCCAGTTTAGTGTCATCTGTGAACTTGCTGAGGGTGCAAGTAATCCCATCATCCAGATCATTAATAAAGATGTTCAACAAAACTAGCCCCAGGACCGACTCTGCTTGATACTGGCTGCCAACTAGACATTGAGCCGTTGATTACTACCCGTTGAGCCCGAAAATCTAGCCAGCTTTCTATCCACCTTATAGTCCATTCATCCAATCCATACTTTTTTAACTTGCTGACAAGAATACTGTGGGAGACCATATCAAAAGCTTTGCTAAAGACAAGATATATCACATCCACCACTTTCCCCATACTCACAGAGCCAGTTATCTCATCATAGAAGGCAATCAGGTTGGTCAGCCATGATTTGCCCTTGGTGAATCCACGTTGACTGTTCCTGATCACCTTTCTCTCCTCCAAGTGCTTCAAAATGGATTCCTTGAGGACCTGCTCCATGATTTTGCCGGGGACTGAAGTGAGGCTGACCAGTCTGTAGTTCCCCGGGTTCTCTTTCTTCCCTTTTTAAAATATGTGCACTATATTTGTCTTTTTCCAATTGTCCTGGACCTCCCCCGATTGCCATGAATTTTCAAAGATAATGGCCAATGGCTATGCAATCACACCAGCCAACTCCCTCAGCACTCTTTGATGCATTAGATCTGGACGCATGGACTTGTGCATGTCCAGGTTTTCTAAATAATCCTTAACCTGTTCTTTCACCACTGAGGGCTGCTCACCTCCTCCCCATACAGTGTTGCCCAATGCAGCAGTCTGGGAGCTGACCTTGTCTGTGAAGATCGAGGCAAAAAAAGCACTGAGGACTTCAGCTTTTTCCACATCATCTGTCACTATGTTGCCTCCCCCATTCAGTAAGGGTCCCACACTTTCCCAGACCACCTTTTTGTTGCTAACATACCTGTAGAAACCCTTCTTGTTACCCTTCACATCCCTTGCTAGCTGCAACTCCAATTGTGCCTTGGCCTTCCTGATTACACCCCTGCTTGCTCTACCAATATTTTTATACTTCTCCCTAGTCATCTGTCCAAATTTCCACTTCTTGTAAGCTTCCTTTTTGAATTTAAACTCACCGAAGATTTCACTGTTAAGCCAAGCTGGTCGCCTGCCATATTTGCTATTCTTTCTGCACATCGGGATGCTTTGTTCCTGCACCCTCAATAAGGCTTCATTAAAATACAGCCAGCTCTCCTGGACTCCTTTCCCCTCATATTAGCCTCCGAGGGGATCCTGCCCATCAGTTCCCTAAGGGAGTCATAGTCTGCTTTTCTGAAGTCCAGGGTCCATATTTTGCTACTCTCCTTTCTTCCTTTTGTCAGGATCCTGAACTCAACCATCTCATGGTCACTGCTGGTCTCATGGTCCATGTTAGGAGGGCTCCTCCTGACTATCTGCCTGCCGGCCTGCTGCTCACATCCCCGTTCACCTCCTCACCCCACTCGCCCGCTGTCTCCCGTCTCACCTCCCTGCCTGCCTCCTGTGTGCCCCACAAAGCACAGGGCCTGGGGCGGCCACCCCAATTCGCTGTACCCTAGGGATTGCTCTGTCCCTTATAATCACTTAAATCTACCTTTTATGGTTAAAACTTGTTTTTGCTTATTATTAAACCCAGCTTTTGCAATCCATGGGGGGGGGGGGGGAAGAGACAAGAAGCTGTGCATATCTCTCTTCACATCGAGGGAGAGGGAGAATTTTTAGGAGCTTGCTCTGTGCAGCAATTTTTATACAGTGCAAAACAATATACCTTTGTGTCTGCACTCCAAGGGAGGTGGGCACCTGAGTGCTGAGGCAAGCCCCTTAAGTTGAGTCTTCCCAGAGCTGATCTCAGTGTCTGTGTCTTTCTGCAGCTGGGTGTGGTCCTGCCTGTGTGTGTGTGCTAGAGGAGGCTTAGGAGTCTGGCTCAGCAAGACAGGGTAAAGGGGGCCCAGGCTGGCGGAACAGGCAGGTTCAGTGGTATCCCAGTACATCAGGTGGCACCTTAAAGGGGGGCAAACCATCACAGTGGTTGAACATGCCTGGGAAGAGGAAGATCAGTCCAGGCCCCGAAGAGCTTATGGTTTAAATCACACATCAGAGAATTAGGTCACTTTAATTTATGTGTTTAAATATGGATTTGGGTGCCTAATCTTAAGCACCCAATTTTGAAAAATTGTCCCATTAATTCTAGGGGAAAATACAAATTAAACCTGTGACCATCAACTTATAACAAAGATATAAAGATATAACAAAGATATAAAGGTCCACATTTTTAAATGACAGTACTCAAAATTTCCATCTTAGGCACATATGCACCGAAATCACTATTTCAGGGCTGTACACAAAACAACAGGAGTATTTGTATGTTTATTCAGGGATCTGTGCCCCTCAGTTGACTACAAGAGTATACTTTTGTGCACACATTTCAACATGTATGCCTAAATTTATAATGAATGAAACCTGAGTTGGGATTCAGTTCTGCTTAAAAGCCCTGATACTGCACAATCAGGAAACGGCTAAGGGGTATTGACACTACTTGGCTTGTTTCTCTGAGGTTGGAATGAAATTACAATTGGGGAGCTACTGGGAGGGAACAGGATTACTGGTTGTAACATTTTATTTAAACAATTAAAGAATTACTTGAAAAATATTTTTCATCGTAATGTGTTTTGTTAACACAAGTTAAGACAAGTTAGTAAATGTAGAAGCAAAACAACAACCTACCTCAAGGAGTATTTTTGGTGAGGTTTCTTTTATTACTATGGGCAATTTGTGAGAATTACAAAGAGCTTGGCACGTGTCTTTACACCTACGGTTTTGGCTCCTTCTACTCCCCTACTCATTGCTACGCTTTGGGCCAGGCACAGGCTTCATTTCAGCCTCTTCCCTTTGAGCCAGTTTCTGCTCAGTTATACCCATGTAAATCTGTACTTACTTACAAGAGTACTTGCTTGAACTTAAACTAGGGGTCTGCAATGAGGGTAGTATGAAGCCTCCTGTCCTGAGGGGGCTTTAGGAGAGACAAAGCCTTTGGGAGTCCCCCACAGTGAGTATATATAGAGTGAATGCTCAGAGCACCACACCCCAGAAGGGTGTAATATTCATCCAACGCCACTAGCCACTGTGGAGAAGAGCCATAGCCCTGCTTCCTCTCTGTCCTTTTCAGGTAGCAGAGAGTAGTACCTACATTCAGGAGAGCACAGGAAATGCAACTGCATCTGGCCCTTGCTGAAGGGGAGAGGAGGTCTTCTCTAGTCTTTTCCAGGTCCTTATCTATGCCCGGGCCAGGCATAAAATGGCTCTAAATTATCAGTCATTCCATACAAAAATTAAATTGAGAGAGGAGGTTGAAAAATCTAGGTACTCAAGAATCAGGAAGCTATTCTTATTGAACATTTAAAAATACATAGCATGATCTAAAATTCCTTTCAACTTCGGCCGAGCACATATGCATAAAGCCAAAAAAACTTTGATAACTTATAAAAGCCCCTTATTGTTGTTAAAAAAAAAAAAATAGGGTGCATGAACAAAGTATGTTTATAAAACTCTTGTAACTCAGCCAAATCAAAAGAGATTTACACCATAGAATGGCAGGCACATATCCAACTTCTTTCTATGCTAAATTATGAGATGTTTTCTTTAATCTTGCTGAGTGAATAGCCAGAGTTGTTGAAAAAAAATGGTTGCAACTTTTTATTATGATAGCAAAAGTATATTTTTTGCCAGTTTTGTTTTCTCAAAAATGGCTGAAAAAGTTAGACATTTTCACAACAAACATTTTTTTAAATCATAGATGCCTTTGGAGGAGGACTGGAGCTCCATAGAGAATTTCTGTTCTCTAATGCAGCAAAATGCACACACTCAATTCTTCAAAATTTTATTCCTACGCACAACCTTAGTTTCAACCTCAGATTTTAATGGTAGTTATAACACAATATATAAATTTATAATACAGGCCTAAAGGTACATTAGATTGATTTTGCTGAGGTCAGAATTAAGGTTATACATTTGACTGAGATTTTGAGGAGTTGGATGTCTCTAGTGTGGGTGGTTGGATATTGGAAATGAAGGAAATATTGTTATAGAGAGAAGCCTGAGAGTGTGATGATGATGATGGGCTTGGAATGAAAATAAACAATAATGAAAGCTATGCAAATGTGCAATAAATTAATTGAAATATTAATTTAAATGTTAACAAATTTTCCACCCCACAAATCCTGTCTGCCTAATAGCCCTGATTACAAATAACCCTTAAAGAACATCTCTTTATCCTATTCAAAGTATTTAGCTCCAAAGGACATTGTTTTAACAAGGATGCAATGTAATTACATTTTTTAATGATTTTTTTCTCATTAGAGAGAACTCTAAAAAAAGTAAACCAAAAAAGTACACAAAAAAGTAAACCATTCTAAATTTCAGTGAACCAAAAGGAAAATGAAGTTGTAGAGAAGTATAAAGGATATTGCAAATCAAACAACAGGACCTATGACTATCTTATATTCCAAAACTTTCACTTGCTGTTAATATGGATATCAACATTCTGTCTAAAATATTTTGTAAGTCATTTTTAAATAATTTACAAAGACTTTCAATAACAGGAATTCACAGAATTTCCCTCTGACAGCTAATAAAATGGGATAATAAAGAGTCATCAAGTTCTCTAAAATATTGATTCATGACCTTTTTGGGTTTGAGCTCTTTTTTGTGTGCCTAGGATCCATCATACATTTATCTTTATGTCGTGCATGGTCATTGTCACTGCCTCACCTGTCTTATAGCCATTCTCCTTCCTTTTCCCAGCTCTTGGGTTTTTGTTTGGTTGGGTGAGGGTTTTTTGTTTTTGTTTATTTGCTTCTTGACTGTCTGCTTTCCTCACTTTGCAATTCTTAGTTTTGCTGTTCACCTACTTTTTCTCTGTACTTCCTCTTCCCCATTTATTTGCAACCACTGATTCAGCTACCAGACTGGTGGTTTCCTGAGAGTGTGTCTACACTAGGAAAAAAGGTGATTTTTGCTCTAGCCTACTCGTTATGGTTTATCCACTATCAAGATGGCATCCACTAATTTTTGGTGTTTACTTTTCCAAAGCTGTATATGGATCTCTCCTTCTGTGACATGGATCCTGGAATGATTCAGAACTAGTTCATCTTATCTGTATGTATCATAATGTGGGACTGTTCAAATGTTTAATAGGAGGAATGCATAGCCAAAGTCAACAACCCACTCTCTTCTGCCTTGCCTCTAGTTGAAGAACATTGTAATATTTTGGCTTGAACCTGCTGAGGGACGGTCCATAGCAACTGTTGGCAGTCATCCTTCATTAGTGTATATCCTATCTGGGCATTTGGACACTACTCATTTACAAGACCTGGGCAGGGATGTAGTGTGTGATACTTCCCCATCCAAGACATTCCACCACTGCAGTTGGTGAAGGGGTTCCTATTAATGCAACAGGTTAATTACACATTATTTCTAGAAGAGCTAGAGGCAATGCTATTCTTTTGATCTCCACTTGTAAAACTATATTCTCAGTTGGTGTAAATCAGAGTGGCTTCATTGACTTCAGTGGAGCTCAATTAATTTATATCAGCTGAGGTTCATATGCATTGACTACTGCATATGTGTAGCACTGCCATCCATGAGCTAAAAATCAGATTTAAGAGTTAACAGCTGGCCTAGTAAGAGTTAATAAGTTTGTAATACAGGGGTTCTCAAACTGGGGATTGTGAGCCCTCAGCAGGTTGCGAGGTTATTACATGGGGGGGTTGCAAGGTGCCACCCCCAAACTCTGCTTTTCCTCCAGCATTTATAATAGTGTTAAATATAAAAAAAAGTGTCTTTAATTTATAAAGGGGGTCGCACTCATAGGCTTGCTGTGTGAAAGGGGTCACCAATACAAACGTTTGAGAACCACTGTTGTAATACTAGTGACAGCTGTTGGATATACCCTGTATTAGAGAGGGTTGCGCTTTTAAAGCAAAAGGTTTTGGGATCAATTCCCCAGGACATATGTTGGCAGCTTAGTTGACGATTGTGCTATTTCCTTTTGCATGCAGCACAGCTTTTTACATTCTCTTCCCCCTTTCCTTCTTTCTTATGAAAAATGTAATAGTCTGGTAGTGCTTGCTTGAACCACTTGTCTCTGTTGGCAATTGTTGATTCTGCTAACACTGTATGCTCTCCTGACTCAGGCAGCTGACTCATTATCACACTAGCATATGTAAGAGAGGCTGCTGGAGTACCCAAGTTTGAGGAGAGGGTTTGAAATTAACTTTATATCATTGTTAATTGCTGTGTTGACACCAAATCACAGGAAGAGGGTGAGTCTGAACTCTATATGGTGTGTGGACTGCACTGAAGACAAGTGAGGAAAGGGAAACCATAGGGAAAGGGAAACCATAGTATACCTCATAAAACAATGTGTTCCCAACAGTAAAACTGTATTAAATCCAGAACATTCATTAATCACACAAGTTGTTGTTGCAACTGAGAATATTTTATGTGGGATTTCCCCTCTGAGCCCAGAATGTGGCATCATTATTCAAAACACACACATGCTGACCATACATCAATTGGAGAACATTTATATGGGGACTCCATGAAAGACTCTTTAATGCCATGAAACCTGGTCAATTGTTGCCACATTTGGCAAATGTGCTGTTCTCTACCCGATTAGCCCATTATACTGCAAATAACCTAATTCATTAATGTCAGATTAACAGACTAAAAAGCCTGTTTAGATCTGGGGATCAGGAAAAAAGTCCAGCAGAACTACAAAGGAGATTTTGGAGAATCCTTAAGCTTTCAAATGTTTCATCCATTAAGCCGTTTCAGTAATACAGCTGGAACCTCACATATTAAAAGGTGAGAAAAATAAAAACATTGTGACAGATCTCTTGGCATGAGCATCATCATCATCTTCCTCACCAACATGGAATTTTTCCTCAACGAATACACAGCTGATGTAGGGGGAAAAAAAAGACTTTAAACTGAACAGGATTCAGGTAGCTACGCCATTCTGGAGTCATAACTCAACAAACTGATATCTTGAGGATGAATCTCACATTCAAAGTGGATCTAATGGATGGCAATCTGCAAAGACGGCTTCAGTGATGCTATCAAAAATGGAAAATGCCATATGAATTCAGCGGGTAAAATAGACAAAGTAAAATAAAATACTAAAAATTTGCCTGGATACAACTGAGACCAAGATAAAGCAAAAAACAATTTGAGAGTTGTCTTCTCCGATTACCTACAAGTTTTCTGGAGGAAAATCCTATTAGACTCCTCACCATGAAATGGAACCCCTAAGCACTATGTTTAGATAGTTTACATGGAAAAGTGCTTTAGCATTTGGGGCAGAGAGAAAATGACCATGGTATAATATTATTCCTCAGGATGACTGATAATAGAAAGAAAGATTATATCAGTCAATCTGCCAGAATAAGAGCTTTATACAAGGAGCAAACATTTTTAGATTCCCAGCTGTTATGCTAAGTGTCTAGAAGTATTACCTTTGGACTGAGAGCCCGGAGAAGTAACTGTAATGTAACCAATACTGCTCTGGATTTAATTCTAGAGAAATCATTTTTGGGAAGTGAGCGAGAGAGAGAGAGTGTTGGTGGAGGAGGGAAGACAGGCAGAAAACTTGCTTTAAGAGGAAGAAAGAGTTTGGTCAGGAGGAACTGGACTTGTAATTTTAAACCAATAATGGAACCTTGAATGCAGGAAACATAACATTATGTTTATTCAAAACAAGGACGCAAATTTGAAAAGATTTGTTTGTTAAATGGTAGCACAGAGTTTGCTGCAATACCAGCATTTACCCCACTAAATTCACTTTTGGTTAAAGTGTAATGTAACATACAAAAACAAACTGCAATAACTTATACGTTGAGTGGATTTTGTGTGTGTGTGTGCACGTGTGTGTATATATATATATATATATATAAAAATAAAAAAGCACATGCACAATCGTCATTCACGTAAATTGTATAACAGCTACATATTTAGGCCTAAAAAGATGCTCTGTTGGTATAGTTAAATTTACTATTTAACTTCTCTTTTGATCATTACCAGACCTCTAAAATCTATGTGGAACCAGAAAGTCATCCAGAAACTCACTGGTTCTGATATTACTAGGTGAAGATTCTGCAACTCACTGGGGGAAAATATTTAAGGATGGATGGATGGATGGATGGGTGTTGGGTGGAAAAGTCTCATTTTTTTTTAAATTATAAGAAAGTGTGAATTGAAAATGTTTAGAATCTGCAATTTAAAAATTGTATGCATCACCATGGCCAGGACTAAGTCCATTAGGAAGGGTGGAGTCTCCTGGCCAGCTGCAGATGGTAAAGAGTATTTTTGCCTGGTGTAACTGTTTGGGCACACAGTAACCGGGAAGAGTCAAGCCAGACCTGAAGCAACAGAATGATAATCTGAGGGCAAATGCCTATTTATTATTTTATTCAGCATCATACATATCTGTCTATATCTATATATATTGCTTTACATTAAAAAGATAGGGGCTTGCTCTGAGAAGCTTTCATTCTAAAGAGAGAACATTGGTAACATCAACACAGTTTATTTACTGATTAAACTACTCTCTAGCCTTCGCCTAATGTAAGAGTTCCTTTACTTGCTGTTTCTGACAGTCATTTGGGACCCGTATAAAATCTAAAGCTTATGCAAAGTAGTAACTAATCAGTCAGGAATTAAAGGGACTATTTTGCTGCAATTGTAACAGACAGTTGTCAAATGTTTTAATAATAAATGCATTTCCAGATCTTTAGTATGCTTGAATTTATTATGAAAATAATTCATAAAAAGTGGGTTGAGTGTTTATTTAATCAGCAATGACCCTTAATTAAAACAGGTGATGTTTGCAGTGTTTAAGAATAACAGCAATAGAACTCCAATTAGCTGTCAAATCATCTGGCAGAACAGCTGCTGCCTAAGTAGAAGGTCACTGTTTTAAATTTAGACTCCCTGCTAATTCCTTCATTCTTTGTCTTTACTTTTTATTTCAGTCTTAACATGGAAAATTTGTTACTTGATTATTTTCTTTCTGGGGATGACTTCTGCCCCACCATGTTGGGGAGGGCAGGCTGTAAGTCCCAGTGTTTCTCATAACTGGAAAAATAAATGGTGGAAGTGTAAGGAAATACCCAAATCTTTTCCTTGGGAAGATGGAGAGCCCAAAAGAATGCCATGTTCTTTGCCAAGTGACTTGATTACCCACTTAAGAAGCTGGGCTGGGAGCTGGAAGTTTCTTCTTTTTAAGGTGGATTGAACCAGGTATTTGAGGCGGAGGGGTTGGATTTTATCTCTAAAGAGCCCTTTATTGGTGTAACCCTTCTGCCCATCTAAGTTGGCAGCAACAAGGGCCGGGTTCTGTATCTAGGGGTTCCGTTTCAATAACACAATGCAAAACCGGCTCGAGCCCCCACCCAGTGACCTGGGACAATTACATACCACCCCCCTGGGTACCTCTAAGAGGCAATACTTCCCCTCTCGCAAGCACAGAGTCTGAGTGTAGCAGAAAATGTTTAATGACATGAGGTAAACGACATCAGCATAAAATTGGAAAAACACCACAAACAGGATTCATAACACAAACCATGAGCAAAACCCACCCCAGCAAATTGGGCTGTGTCCTTTCCCTTTGGTTCTTGAATCCAGCAACCCAAAAATCACCCAGAGTCCCCAAAGTCCAACATCCCCAAAGTCTCTGGGGTCCAGCAACCACCCAAAGTCCCAAAAGTTCAACAACCCCCAAAGTCTCTGCCCCTGGTCAGTGCAGCCCCAGAGTAAAAGGGGGGGGCACGCAGGGTGTTAAGGGGCACCTTACGTGATCCGAGGCTGGCCAGCCGTCTGTTTCTCCATGGGGGTTCCGCCGCAGCCTTTACCACGAGCCAGTCCACTTTCCTGCCATCCCACGAACTGCTCCGCTCTACAAGCTGCTCCGCTCCACTCCGCTCCGCTCACCGACCTGTGAGCCGTTCCAGCCGTCCCCGCAAACAGCTCCGCTCGCCGTTCCTTGGGCCACTCCAACCGGCCCCGCAAGGCTCCACACCGCTCGCTGCTCCTCCAGTCGTCCCCACAAATTGCTCCACCAGCTGCTGAGTAATATAGCTTCAGGCTCCCCCACTAGTTAACATAGCCTCAGTGATCTCAGCTCTTAATAACATCAGCTCTTTTGTGATTTCAGCTCTTAGCAATTTCAGCTCATAGTATAGTAGGGGAGCCCCAGTGCTGGTGCACCATTGGCCCAAAGTGAATTCAGCTCAGCAGCCTGTAACTAGACTCCTAAGGGAATCAAAGTTAGCTCTGATATTCCACAGTGGAGAGAGGAGGTGGTGCAATTGGTGTTTCGGACCCTCAGAGGGGGCCCGTACCATCAGGTACAAATACCTGTCCCCATCCTCTCTCAATTCACTGGGTTTTGTAACCCATGCCCCTTGACAAGCAAATGCTACTTAGGTAATGGTGACGGATTCACTCAGTCCTTCTGTCATACAACAGTTCCACTGGCCTTGATTCACAGAATCAGGGTAACAAAACTTTATTCTTCCTGCCCCAATAATAGAGAAACTGGGGATCCCACACCAGCCAAAGTAACCACTTTCAGTTGCTGTGTTTCCTGCCAGGCGAGTGGGTGTGCCTATGCAAATAAGATCAGCCCCTGGAGTTCTTTTCCACACTCACCATAATTCACCACCAGATGTCAGGGTAGAGCTCATCCTGACTCTGCTTACATCGGGAAGGACTGTCCATTTATCTGAGTCCATTAGATTACGGACCCACCCTGGAAGAGGTTTCTCTAGAAGAGTCTCGGCTGGAGGGGGAGGAGAAGGGGGTGGGGGAATGCAGAGGCCAGAAAAAGCCATCTACACCAAGTCCATTCCTCTGGGAAAGTAAGAATTGATGACCTGTGTCACAATCTGTGATTCCTGAGCGGGTCTCACAGATTGACCAGTACCTCTTGGCCTTCTGTGTGCGGTGTTTGACTAGTTGTGCTGAGCTGAGGAAGGGGAGAACAAGCAGATGGAAGGAGCTTAGCAGTGATCTCATTCTCCAGAACAATCCCTGAAAAGAAAACCCACCTCCTAAATATAGGAGTGTCAGGGAAGAATATGGCTCACTGCTGTTCCAGAAATTGGTTTTAAAAGGTGGGATGGTAACAAATAATATGGAAGTATTGAACCACTGTTCTGTGTGCATAATTAGAACCAGAGAGTCTGAAGTGATGGTGGAGTGTGACCAATCACCATAACTCGGTGGACAACACTGAGGTGCTTCTGGTATTTGCAGGAAAAGGAATGCATCCAAAATGTCTTAGACTAGGAAGAAGTTAGGATCCAGATACTTTTCCTCACAATAAATTGGAAGTAGGTCATGTCAATAACTTGTTTCAGCACAGAAGAACAAAAGATGGAAGCACACATTTTGTTGTTTGTTAGAAGTTGTGATGGGGCATCTGCCACACACTGGCCCATAAGTGATTAATAGAACCCTAGGGTGGCTGCGCAGGAGACAGCCAATTAGAGAGGGGCTGTGAGGGGCAGCCAATTAGAGCTGGGCTGGCCCATATAAGAAGTATTGCAGGGTAGAGCAGTTTCAATAAGCTCATGCTCCTAGCAGGAGGAAGGAGTGCCAGCACACTGGACAGAACAGTGCTGCTAGCAGCGACCTGGGGGAGCTAAAGACTGCTCTGGGTTGGCTGCAGGCATTCGCAGGGTGAGGCCCTGAGGCAAGGGCGATGAGTGTACTGGGAGCCATGGGGAAGTTGCCAGGGAAATGAACTGAGCAGTCGGAGGGAACACAGCAAGTGGCAGCTATCTACAGGTCCCTGGGCTGGAGCCAGGGTCATGGGCGGACCCAGGTCCCCCCCACCCCACAAAGCCAAGGAGGAAGTGGCCAGACAACTGGCTGCAGTTGCCACTGAGGGAAGTGACTGGACAGCGGACTGCAGTTCCCCTGGAAGGGGGGAGAACAGAGCATGACTCAGCCAAAGAGCCGTGCCATGAAGAGGACACTGCAGTCCAGGAAAGACATGGGTCCTGGAGCAGAAGTGGCAAGACACCATCAAAAAAAGGGTGCATTGGCTAGGAGAACTAATCCCTGGGACAGCCAGCAGAAGGCGCCACAGTGGTGAGCAAACCCCGTCACAGAGGTACATATTGTTACTTCAAGTTAGGAAACTGAACCAGAACGTATGTATGTAGGAACTCCACCCTTATTTCACCACATCCCACCCCATACCCAGGTATTGCTCAAAGGACTATTACATATTTACTTTACAGTGTCTTCACATTGAAATAAGCAGTTGATGCAGAAATCAGCCAAACATTTCAGAGACAAGGTTTTTTTTCCCAGGATTTTAAAATATAATAGCTTGCAATAAACAAACAGGATATAAACTTTTTGTTTTTGTTGTGTCTTATTTTCTAAGAGCCAGTTTATGATTGACCCTTTTTGGGTATGCTAGAATGGGAGAAGGAACTCTCACACCAGTGTGAGAGTACCCATAACTTGCCTCCCAGTCTCTGATGCACAAGGAAATGGAGGGAGTGGCTAGTGTTGCTGATTCTGCCTATCAGGGCATGCTGATCTCCTTCTCTCTCACATGCAGAGTAAGTGCTGAGACAGTTGCTCTGAGGCTGCATCTTAATTTACTTTCCAAGTGCCTCTGAGGTTTCTCATAATTTCAGGATCATGTATGTTTTCAGAAGGTAACACTGTAGTTAATATAAAAGCAACAGAGGTATATAAAATCACAGTGAATAATCCGTACATACTATAACAGATGACTATACAAAGCATAAGTCACTCAGCATACTAACAGATCTATATAAACAATACTCACATTCCTCATTTATGCTAGGAAGAGTCATACTAAAGAAGTGTTTACCTACCAAATGTACTGAGAAATATTTATTTAAAAGTAATATTTCCAAAATTATTTTTCAAGAAATAGCTAAAATGTTCAGCGCTCCTGTGATAGTTTATCATTGTGACTTAACTCAATACAAACACGTTCAAGGAAGTAAGAACAATTTGGATGGGAAAAAATTCAATCTGTATCGAAATCAATGGGAACAGCAGGCCACTATGTTTGCTGCTTTTAGGCAACATTCAATGTCTATTTGTAAGTAGGCAGAGACTGATTCACCAAGTGAAATAGCAAAATAGTTTTTTAGGCGGCCCACATTCCTCCTTAAAGCTATCCTCATGGTATACAGAATACACTATTTACAAGACGGAAAACAAAATACCCTAGTTTTACATAGCCAGAAATCCTCACAGTGGGCTGTTAGAATATGTATCATCTTACTACGGTACAGTGACTATGCAAATGAGATGACAAAGTAATTGCTACCTTTCAATTGTAACATCTGTGTAAAGTCTCTGAAGAGACTCTAGTGTGAACTTGATTATTTCCAGAAGGCAAAGCAGACTCAGATTGACCTGAATGCTCCTAGAGTTAATAAGCAAGCAGGGCCTTCTATTCCTACCAGCCTAACTTCAGAGTGCTTCCTTAACCATTACAGGTATGTCTACACTGCAATAAAATATCCATGGCTGGGCCACGACAACTGACTCAGGCTTGCGGGACTATAAAATTGCACTGTAGACGTTTGGACTCAGGTGGGAGCTCAAGCTCTGGGACTCCCCAAGTGGGGAGGATCCCAGAGCCCAGGTTCCAACCCAAACCTGTATGTCTACACTGCAATTTTATAGCCCTGCAGTTGAAGCACCACAAGCCCAAGTCAGGCGACATGAGCCAGCTGTGGGTGTTTTATTGCAGTGTAGACATGTGCTATCATCAGCGTCCTGAAGTGAATGGGCGTGAAGGGCCCCTTCCTTCAAGACGTTGTTTCCTCCTGTTCTCTATGCAGATATCCTTCTACTCTTTCCTTTCTTTCTCTTGAGGAATGTAATTGGTGTGCTATGTTCAGTCCTGCCTCACCATCTTCCTCTGAGCACCTCTGCAAAGGAGTGGGGAAGCAAAGCTGAAGGTTAACCATCTGTTTTTCCACTTTATGCACATATGGAGATCAGGATTTGTGCTCCTCTCCAACCATATGCAGCTTGCTCCTGTTTCCGTTCTCAAAATTCTTCCATTCACTCATGCAACCTTACTAATATGATTCATTGCACTCCATCATTTCATAGCATGTCATTTTCGTTTTGGTCTCTATTATGAAAGATTTTACTGTGAATATTTCTATGAGAGTTTTTAAAATCTCTTTGCTATTTAAAGTTCTTTTTCCTTCTGATTATCACAACCTAGTTGCCCTGTTAATGATGGTCTCCTAGTTACTTAAGACACACCACATTTTAAGGATAACTTTCCTGTTTTAATATTTTACAGACACTCCTGTTTTCTCTTTTTCTTTAAGGTTCATCCTTAAAAGTCTGGTTTTGCATTTAGGAAAGTTGACCAAATTTCTATAGTGTCCTAACATTAATAGTCAATATGAGGGATTATTGGAGGAGCACATCAGTATTCCTTACAGCCAAGTTGTCATCAGCTTTCCCCACTGGCTTCAATGCTCATAAGATTCAGGATTAATCTTTGAAGCAAACAGTAAAGTTTTTTTTTAATTATATGCACAGTTCTATATGAAGACGTATGCCTACAGTTGCTGTTTAAAACTGTAAATTGGAGATGTATTTGAATATATGGAGTATACCATGTGAGTGCAAACACATCAACACAACAAATTATATTAATCAATCATAAACATTGAACTAGCAACATTCCCACGTAATGTTCCAATTATCTAAGAATGTATTTAGGAAAGCATTGCGTAAATATATGCTGAATTTTCGTAGGCTGCAATAGCACCAAATCCTTTACTTAAACACATATCTAGTAATAAAGAGCTAGGCTAAGCACTAAAAATTAAGCGGAAGAAAAATTCAGTTAACAGATTTCTAAGTGCCATAGAAGCAAGGATATGGGCCATGAGATCAGGATACGTCTATCTAGGATAAAAATAGCTGGGAAGGGCGAGATCTCCCCCCTCCCCCACCGCCCTCGAGTTAAAAGACTCAAATAGCCACTGATTAGGTCATTGCTAGTTTTATCAATGAGCAAAGTACATCTGCACATAGCTTCATCTCTTTCCTTTTGCCAGTCTGTATTATTTTGTATGTGCACATTCAGTCATGCTGCCCTGAGCAGACACGGAGGGGACAACATCAATTAGAACTTTTTTGCCACAGAATCTAGCATACATATGACCAGCAGTGTAATGTTTAATTATCGTTTGTCTCCAAAAGTGCCCACAAATGAAAAATATCCAGATAAACATTTCCTTTAGCTTCCTTAAAAAACAACAGCCGCCAAGCAACCTCTCCTCTATTCCCTGTGTTCAGCACAGGCAGTAACTTACAGGAGTTTTACACAGAGAAGCAGCAGTCAGTAACAAGGTTAACCACCCTCTTAAATTCTACACAGATAATGCATTTCTGGTGATCACAGTACACCTTTTTGTTTCAGTCAATTGCCTGCACATTTTTTTCTATTTGGTAGTATGTTCGGGTTACAGTCACAAACGGCTGTAACAGGCTTTTGAATATCAGAAGAGGGAATTGATGTAGGAAGAAAACACTAAAACTAAAGATTACTAGATGGTCACACACTGCGTTGCTTCTTTAGGCTGAGTTGTACACCCAATCAGATGGAGCAGCTTAATATTCTGCTGCCTATGATCTGCATTGGCAAGCAGCTTCTGTCTGCAATAAATTGGTAGAGGGAAGGAAATGTAGGCAGTGAGGGAGAGGTAACAAGGACCAGGATGGGAGTCAAAGATGCATTTTATGGAGGGTTACTGACACCCTCAAGTCCCAGCAATTACAGCTTCTTTGTCCTGTACCCTCTGGTGATAACGGGATGAAATTCAATAGTACGAAGTGCAAGGTCATGCATTTAGGGTCTAAGAAGAGGAATTTCTGCTACAAGCTGTGGCGTATCAGTTGAAATCAACATAGGACAAGAGAGACCTAGATATGTGTGTCGATCATGGGTGACTATGAGCCACCAACGCTATGTGGCTATGAAAAAGGGAAATTCATTCCCAGGATATATCAGGTGAGCATTTTCAGAAGAGGCAGATGTATTAATGCCATTGAACTGAAATATTGTGTACAGTGCTGGTCATCCGTGTTTATGGAAGATGAATTCAAACTGGAACATGTGCAGAGAAGGGCTGCTAGGATGATCAGGGAAACTAAGGCACTATCTTATAGGAGGAGCCTAGAAGACCTTGGCTTGTTTAGCCTAGCAAAAAGAAGGCTGAGAGGGGATATGACTCTATAAATACATCTGGGGGTAAACACCAGTGAGGGTGAGGAGCTATTTAAGACAACGAACAATGTTGGCACAAGAAAAAAATTAGTATAAACTGGCCACAAATGAATTCAGGCTGGAAATTAGAAGAAGTGGAAAGTTAGAAGAAGATGTCTAGCCAACAGAGAAGTGGGTTTCTAGTTTTAAGAGCGCTGGAGACATTTATTAGTACAATTGTATGATGGGGCTGCTTGTGATGGTGGGGGGCAGGGCTCAGCAGCCCTTGGGGCTCACTTCCAATTAGTATTACCTTCCTAAAAGCTCATGCTTTGGGGCTTCAGCTGGCCACCTTCAGGGGTGAGGAAAGGATCCCCTACAATGTCATCTGTTTTTCTGTCTCTTTCCTGTGAAGGATCGGAGATGGCCACAGCTAGAGATGGGACACTGGGTCGAGTAAGCCAGTGCACTGAGGTGGCACCGAGCATTCTCCCTCTTAGGTGCTTGGCTGGCTAGTTCTTGCTCATATGCTCAGGGTCCATCTGTTTGCCATATGTAGGGTTGGGAAAGGATTTCTCCCCAGCACATTGGCAGTGACCTTGGGGGTTTTTCACATTTGTCTGCAGTGTGTGGGTCAGTTGCCAGGATTATCTGCATATATCTCATTTAATCATTTCCCAGCCCTTGCAGGGACCTTGGGATTGGTGCATCTCAGTTTCTCCTTTACTCTCTCTGTGGCACATAATAATCTAGTCTCCTGTGGGCTGTAATAAATTGGTCTAATTTCAGTTGTTGGTTTAGTGTGTGGGTGGTGTTGGTGTCCTGTTTCCCCTCCCCCCAGTCAGGGGTGCCATTTCAGATTTTTTTGGGGGGGGGCACAACTTTAACTGTGATTCTAGGGGCTACTTAAGCACCTGAAAACTCTAGTTCATAGGCATAGTCCGATTTCTATATTGGGGGGGTGGAGGCAGAAGGTCAGTTGCTGGCAGGGGGCCAGCTCTGCATGGGGGGGCATGGGAAGGGTGCATCACCTCCATCCCTTTACTCACCTCAGATGGCCACCCAGCCTGTGTGGGTTGTGTGTGTGGAAGGGGGAAGGGGGGGGACGGGGTGCCACCAAAAATTGTAACTCAAAGGGGAGGGGCAGATCAAAGAGTTTTAAAACTATTCAGGGTGCAAGCAGCAAGTAGCTAGGGATTGTGTGCCAGCAAAGTCAAAGCTCAGGGTGCAGGTAGATGGGGTAGCTCGGTGCAGGGAGGGTGTAGTTAGGGGCTGTGTACAGGCAGGGGCATAGCTCAAGGTGCATGCAGGGAAGTAGCTAGGGCAGTGGTGGGCAGCCTGCGGCTCGTCAGGGTAATCCGCTGGCGGGCCGCCAGACCGTTTGTTTACATTTGCATGGCTGCCCGCAACTCCCAGTGGCCGCAGTTCACCATTCCCGGCCAATGGGAGCTGCAGAAAGTGGCGGCCAGGCCCGCGCCACTTCCCGCATCTCCCATTTGACGAGGAACAGCGAACCGCAGCCATGGGTGCTGTGGGCAGCCATGCAAATGTAAACAAATGGTCTGGTGGCCCGCCAGTGGATTACCCTGATGGGCTGCGGGTAGCCCGCAGGCTGCAGGTTGCCCACCGAGCTAGGGACTGTGTGCTGAGAGGGTAGGGTTGCCAACTTTCTAATGGCAGAAAACTGAACACCCTTGCACCACCTCCACTCCTTCTCTGAGGCCCGCCCGCTCACTCCATCTCCCCTCCCTCCCTTGCTCACTTTCCCCCACTAGCCCATTTTCACCAGGCTGGGGCAAGGGGTTGGGGTTTAGAAGGGGGTGAAGGCTCCAGGCTGGGGCCGAGGAGTTTGGAGTGTGGGAAGAGGCTCTGGGTAGAGGCAGGGATTTAGGGTTTGGGAGGGGATATGGGCTCTGGGATGGGGGTGAGGCTCTGGGATGGGGCCAGAAATGAGGGGTTCGGGGTGGGGGGGGGGGGCTCTGGACTGGGGCAGGGGTTTGGGGTGCAGGAGGGGGTGTGGGCTCCAGGAGGGAGTTTGGGTGCGGGAGGGAGCTCAGGGCTGGGGCAGAGGTTAAGGTGTAGGAGGGGGTGCAGGGTGCGGGCTTCGGGAGGGAGTTTGGGTGCAAGAGGGAGCTCAGAGCTAAGGCAGGGGGTTGGGGTGTGAGAGGGAGTGAGGGGTGTGGGCTCCGGGTGGTGCTTACCTCAGGCAACTCCCAGGAAGTGGCCAGCATGTCCCTCTGACTCCTAGGTGTAGGGGTGACCACAGGGGCTCTGTGCAGTGCCCTCGCCCAGAGGTGCTGCCCCTGGAGCTCCCATTGGCCACGGTTCCTAGCCAATGGGAGCTGCGGAGCCAGCGCTCAGGGGGGGGCAGCACGAGGAGCCTCCGTGGCTGCCCCTACGCCTAGGAGCCAAAGGGACATGTCTTTGCTTCCGGGAGCCACATGGACCCAGGTAGGAAGCCCACCAGCCCCGTGCCAACCGGACTTTTAACAGCCCAGTCAGCAATGCCGATCGGAGCTGCCAGGGTCCCTTTTCAACCAGGTGTTCCTGTCAAAAACTGGACATTAGGTACCCCTATGGGAGGGGTGTAGCTCCAAGTGCAGTCAGGGGCTCTGTTGGAGGGGGTGCTGTTGCTATGGGGCCCGTCCTTGCGCTCAGTCCCTAGTTGGCACAGTGGGGGCAGCTCTTTTCCTTGTGGCTGTGTGTGTGCCAGGCCATGATGTCGTACATGGTGACAATGGGCACCGAGGACTACACCCACCTGAACCTGGAGTTACCCAGCCCTTGTGGGGAAACTGAACTGGACATACAGAGTGCCTGGTGTCACTGCTCCCTCCCTCCCTGAATGTTCCTTGGTGGGGTGTGGAGCCAGCCCCACAGAGCAGGGCTCGGGGATAGGGCAGGACCAAATGGAAGACAAAAATCTGGATACTCTCCCCGAGTCACCTCTACAACATATCCAGTTTGGAGGGGCAATGTCCCCCAATCTCCATATATGCATGGGGGGAGGTGCCCCCCCACCATTCCTAAATGGTGTTCCTGCCCCTGCCTCCACTTCCTTTCCAGGTCCCAGCTTCGTCCTGCCACCACCCTTAACCATAGGTGGGACGCAGAGAGAAGGGTAACAATCTGTTTCTCCTTGTATTTAGTTGCGACACTTTGAGTACCTTTCCCAGACCTTAGGAAGAGTTCTGTGTAAGCTTGAAAGCATGTCTTTTTCACCAACAGAATTAGCTCAGTAAAAGATATTACCTCACTTGCTGTCAGAAATGGTGATGTGGATGGTCAGGTCTAGTGGTCAGAGGCAGGGGTCAGAGCCAGAATCAAGACTCCAGAGCTTGGTTGGAGCAAGGCTGGAGCAGGCTAAGGCTTGGGCAATCTGTTGCCACAATCAGGAAGGAGAATGTTCCAAGCTCTGGGGTGAAACGGAGTAGTTTGAGATGCTGTTCCTCCTTTGGGGCTTATATACCTACCCTGGGAGTCACCAGACCAGTTCCTGGCTTGTGAATTAGCTAGAGTCCAGCACAGGAGTGATATATCACCACCTTGTCTCTAGAACATTCCCTGAAATTTTGGAACTGACCAGATGTTATTGCATTATAGACAAACAGAAATGCTTACGAAGTTGACTGCACAGACGTGCTTTGCTCAGTCAATGAACTGCTTCCATACCACAAGAGTTTTCTACTTTTAGTTATTTGAAAATCAGAGGCTTTATGGCTGTTCAGTTCTTAGATTTTTATCTATGAATCGCTATAAATTCTATGTGCCATATTTTATACTTGTATTGTTTTTCCTTTTCTAGGATCGTAGGGATTAATTTTCCATAGATAGTGTAGACCACATTTCCTGCTCCCTAACAAATATCCAGTGTTTCACTACATATTTGCTCTTTCTGTAGGCTTTTTGCTTGTTAGCCTGTATTAATGAATCTTCACTGATGTAATGGACCAAGCCAATGTGGTTTTGTTAAAAATGCATTCCTTCCATTTCTTTAAAGAAATCTGACATTCTTTATATTCAGCCAAAAAAGACAAGGAAAAAAACAAGTGTAGCAAAGAACTTAGACTACAGAAAGAATATTCAATCCTTCTTTGCTCTTTGTGAAGTTAATGCATTCAAAGGTTTAATTCTCTCTAAAGCTTTAGTTTTGCCAACTTTTCAGAGCACAACACTAGGGCTGAAATACTGTCAGCTTCTGCTTTGCAAAATTCCATTGTCACTGCAGTAGTTTAAAACATCCTGTCATTTCTCTACCATTTAGCTCCAGAGAGGAGAGCAACACAAAATGTAATAGCTTTCATCAGTACACAAACAACTCAATGAAGTGGGTAGAATGGATCAGAATGAGAGGTATTGGTTCATTCAAAGGTCATGGTTCACATAGCCCTAAAGAAAAAGATAACAGGCCAAAAGTAAACTTGATGTTACTGGATACAACTCCACCAAAATTAGTGAAGTTATGACTGGTTATGCCAGGTCAGGATTTGGCTCAAAGTTTGAATAATATGAAGAGTCTATGCATGGCCACTTCAGTCACAGTAAACAGGAATCCTATTTAAGAAAGTGAATTAAGACTGGACTTGGATAGATATTAGCAGTAATTCTTCATGGAGCATGCAGCAAACAGACAAATGTTTAACAACAAAAATTTAATAACCAAACAGGCAATCAAAAGGAATTCATAGCTAGAAGGAAATGTAAGCTTTGTATGACTTTGAACTCTCCTGAAATCATTTGTAGAGCTAAGCAAGTAAGAATTGCTACAAGATCATAATGTTAAATACTATCACTGTGGTTACTTATCAAGATATATTATGTTCCAGAGATATTGTGACAAACCACAGCTCTTCACAGTCTTAAAAGGCATTAGGGCCAAAGATGAGGAGGTAAGTACAAACTGAACAGATAAGTAGTGATTGTAGGGCTCAGCAATTTGTACAATGCTCAGATTTTTGTCTACATGCTGAATATTTCATACGCATCTTGCAATCCTTACATTCTTCAATGACAAGGAGACAAAATGCATTTTATATCTGTTAAAGACGTCTGATTGGCATATATGTTGAAAGACTGGCCCAAGAATGAAAGACAGAATGTTCTTCAAAAGCTGTAGCCATGAAATATTTATTCTTCTTTCTTTCACAGAAACAAATTTGATGGCTATCTGACACAAGGTGCCACTAATAGCTCTAAACAGAATTATACTGCTCCAAAGATTATAAAATGATTATTCTTGGAAGATGAAAAAGGTCTTGTTTGACACTCATGATCATGAGAGTACAAGGTGGGTTTTGTTTACAATTACACTGAATAAAAAAAGATGGTGTTTTTTCAACTATTATTGAACAGGCAAACTGATGTCTGATAATCATCGGCTAGGGACTATCTGACATATTTAGTCAGTACTTTATTTCATCATTTAATTTGTATGAGAAGTGTATTTATTTTTAAATTTTAAATGCAAGTATACGTGAATACTACTCTCAGGTTTTTTTTAAAAGTGTATCCATAACAAATTCTATAGTTTTATCTCTAAGTATATGTTTTATGAAGCAACTTAAAGACTCATGTCAAGGACTCATGTGTCTCCAAATATTACTTAAATCTTTCTAAAGTCAGATAGATAGATAGATGAATGGATGGATGGATAGATAGGTAAGTAATCTGCAGCCTGCAAATGTTTCCATATGCTGTGAAGTAAATCAGGATTCTTCAGGAGTACTTTACTGAGCTGATGATCAGTTCTTTGGTGAAAATTCTAGGAACTCTTGTTACTCCATAAAAAATTACTTGCTACATTAGACTGTATGTAGGAATTTTACACACATGAACATATATAATCACCAAGTAGGACCTTTGCCCCCATAAGCCTGATAATCAACTGTGGTGCCTATTCCATAATAAAAAAACATGATACATTTACACCAAAGCACATAATCTCAATGTCCATTTACTACCATGTGTGCTTCAAAAAATTCCTTTTATTGCAAATCTTCATTTATATTAGATTTGAATTGTCTGTTTCTCATGATCAAAGACTCAATACATTTGATACAGTCATATAACACTTGCTGAAGTGAACTCTCAAAAACTGAGAATTCAGAATTCAGTTTCTTTCCCTTCTAAAGTGGTAGTGACTCTATAACTTTCTTCTGCTGAAGAGGCCAATGAAGAAAAGGGCAGAAAAAAAATCACACCAAAGTAAAATAAGTGATGGCATCATCCCCAAATCAATCACAGACATCAGCTTTTAAATACTGAATTGAATCTAGCAGGCTGTGGTCTAACAGTCACATGAAGAATTCTTATTACGCAGAGTCACTTTGGCTAACAAAAACAACGAGGAGTCTGGTGGCACCTTAATGACTAACCGATTTATTTGGGGTGGGGTTTTTTACCCATGAAAGCTTATGCCCAAATAAATAGGTTAGTCTTTAAGGTGCCACCGGACTTCTCTTTGTTTTTGTGGATACAGTCTAACATGGCTACCCTTCTGATACCTAGCACTTTGGATAACAGACTTTTTCACAACTAGGCATCCAAACCTTACCATTTTGACAGGCAGGGCTGGCTCCAGGCACCAGCCTACCAAGCATGTGCTTGGGGCGGCACCTGGAGGGGGGCGGCGCTCAGGCCCGAGAGCGGGGCTGCGACTGGGCCCGCCGCCCCCCCCCCCCCCGTGGCGCTCCGGCCGCCGGGGAGAGCGGCGCCGCAGCGGGCTCGCCGCCCTCCCCCGGCGCTCCGGCCAGCCGGGGAGAGCGGGGCCACCCTCCTCCGGCGCTCCGGCCGGCCGGGGAGAGCGGGACCCGCGGCGGGCTCGCTGCCCTCCCCCCGGCGCTCCGGCCGGTCGGGGAGAGCGGGGCCCCGGCCGGGCTCTCCGCCCTCCTCGCGGCGCTCCGGCCGGTCGGGGAGAGTGGGGCCCCGGCCGGGCTCTCCGCCCTCCTCGTGGCGCTCCGGCCGGTCGGGGAGAGCTGGGCCCAGGGCGGGCTCGCCGCCCTCCCCCCGGCGCCCTCCGGGAGGGATTCTCCGCCCTATCCGTGGCGCTTCCCGCCAGAGGGCGGCGAGAGGCTTTTTTGCCTGGGGCGGCAAAAAAGCCAGAGTCGGCCCTGTTGACAGGTATCAAAGGGGTAGCCGTGTTAGTCTGGATCTATAAAAACAGCAAAGAGTCCTTAGACTAACAGATGTATTGGAGCATGAGCTTTCGTGGGTGAATACCCACTTCTTCAGATGCATTTTGACAGGGATACATTGAAAAGTAGGCATGACTGCTTCTAGTAGTAACAATCATGGAAATTGCAGCAGTCTTCACCCTTAAGATAGTGTTGCACCAAACAGAAACTAGATTACAGCATGCAATGCCGTCATGCATTGCTTCATCTTGGTCCAGATTTCTTCAACTGTATAACTGAAAATGCTGTCAGACTTGTTATGGCATATTAGTTTTGCCTTGGTGGATAACATTCTTAGCATTGTAAATTGTGTCAGGCTGAAATTTGGCATATACTGGTTCTGATAAGGGGTCAGTAAGGAAGTAATTTTCTTCCCCCAAAATACCATAATTCAGTTTTTGGTGGTTTAAATGCCAACCAAATAGTTCTCATATGATTCAAGATTCATATTTGAACAGCTAATATATGATTTCATTATTATTTAATTCAATATGCTGAAAATATTTTCTGTAAGCATTATAATAACATTTAGCCAACATATGTTGAAATGATTGATTGTCCAATCATGTTGGTAAACTGATTAGTCTTTAAAACTGGCTGGCAATATAACTACATAAATCATGATTTCTACACAGAGAGCACAAAATATGTAATTTCAGTTCCGATTAATTTTATTTTGGATTAAGGAAAACAAGGAAAGAACAAATACATTTTAGGCCCACATTTTCAAAACTGGTTGCCGAAAATTAGGCTCCTAAATCCATGTGTCAGTACCTCAATATAACTGGTCTCATTTTCAGAAGTACTGAGTAATCACATATCTCACTGGAGTCTATGGCACTGATGCAAAGCCCAGTAAAGTCAAAAGCTTTTGGACCAAGGTCTACAGCAGTGGCTCTCAACCTTTCCAGACTACTGTTCCCCTTTCAGGAATCTGATTTGTCTTGCGTACCCCCAAGTCTCACCTCACTTAAAAACTATTTGCTTACAAAATCAGAGATAAAAATACAAAAGTGTCACAGCACGCTATTACTGAAAAATTGCTTATTCTCATTTTTACCATATAATTATAAATCAATTGGAATATAAATATTGTACTTACATTTCAGTGTATAGTATATAGAGCAGTATAAACAAGTCATTGTGTGAAATTTAAATTTGTACTGACTTCTCTAGGACTTTTTATGTAACTTATTGTAAAATTAGGCAAATATCTAGATGAGTTGAGTACCCTCTGGAAGACCTCTATGTACCCCTTGTTGAGAACCGCTGTTCTACAGGACTGGCAGATGAGCAGAACCCTTAAGAATCAGGCCTCATATTTACATGATTAAATATGGAGTTAGCAGCTTAAGTTTAGACACTCAGGTTTCAAAACTTGGCCTTAAAGACATACAGACAAAGCACCACCTTGAATCATCTCATCATCTCGCTACCAAGAAAACATTTAGGAAGTCTCTTTACATTTAAAAATAAAGAACTCAGAAAAGAGAAGCGCAGATGCACATACCACAGATGAAATTATCTCAATATTTCAAAATAAGATGTTGCTTTCAGCCTATAATTAACTCATCATGGTAAGATGTGTTACAAAACAATATTTAATTTAAAAATACTCATCTAATGGGAAATAATGGATTATAGAGAAACAATTTCTAAAACTTGTATCACAGAAAATAAATGGAACTATTAACTGGTATTCAAATACAGAATGTTTCCAGTTTGAGAAGATTAATTGTAAATTTTAAGGACCTGATTTATCATTCATTTCCACAGGCTTAAAAACACTAAGCAAACATGAATGCAATGGATGGAAAAACAACTTTGCACTAAGAAAGGAGTGTTCATCAAAGTTAGCACATCTTTAAGAAAGCATAATTCTCCTTTGCTTAAGAAGTCCAACATGGTATGGATGTAGGCAATACACACAATAATGCTTAAAACGTGTTAGCCGACAAATAATATTACCTCAGTATTTGCCATATTTCATGGGTATTGTCTATTATAAGCATATGGAATACCACTGTGGCAAGGCACCTCCTCCGCCTCACTGGACTTAGCACTTTAGTCTGTGGCAGTGGCAGGGCCTGGGGTAAAAGGAGCCCCACACTGAACATGTTTGTCTTCCTCCCCTTTGTTTACTTTTCAGTATTTTCAAGGCAGGCCCAAAGAATGCTCCTCCACCAAACAAAGAAACAAATTTGCAAACATAAAACAAAGGGGGGGGGGGAGAGAAGATACTTTTCCATGCTCCCTCACAGGGGGACTGGGGGTGGGGGGAAGAAATGCTCTGTTGTTGGCCGGGAGGTATCAGTCCTTCCCCTGAAGAGGCACTCTGTTTTTTGTTTTTTTTTTTCTTTTCTTCCAGTTTTGTTTGTTCCCCCTCTAGGGCGGAAAACAGCCTCTCACCCTGGAGAAACCTATCTCCCTTTCACCACTATGGATGCAGGAATGTGTGTCTCTCTCTCACCAGAGGAGTGGTTTGTAAAGGTCTTAGGCAGCCCTTAACCATTCTCAGGTCCCCTTAATTGATCTGAGGTAACCCCTGCTCAGCTTGTAGGAAAAAGGGGCCTTTAACATTCTAGGGCTAACATACCTGTCTTCTGCCATTCTCTTGCAGCTGCTCAGCCTGACTTTGTTACAACCACAACCACCAAGACAAATTTATCAAATTGTCTAAGTCAAACTGGAAAAACTGAAAAAGCAACCACTGTACATACAGACACCAGTGTCTTAAGCCTAGACTAGCACAGCCCAGGTTTTAGAAATTGTGGATCAATTTGCACATTTCATCCCCATGTTCTTCAACCTGTGATGGTGAATAAACTGCACATAATGTGGGTACAATATGTATTGCCCAGGCAGATGACATGCTACCTTATGGAAGGCATTGGTAGTAAATTAAGTATGCTTATGGCAGCAAAAAGGCAATTGGTGCACTGATGTCATGAAGAGGGAATACAAGATTTGTGCAAGTAAGGCAATATGTAGCAACAGCAGCAGGCATGCTATATAATAATATTTACAAACAGATGAGTGCAGTATGTGATATACAAATCATCCTGACACCAGAACACATTCTCACCCTCATTAATCCACTACTAGCACAACTCACAAAGAACATGTAAACCAGCAATTCCATTGAACACATCTAGTTATGTGAGGTAGAATCTCTGGCCTTAACACCAGTAAACCAAAGTGTGAGTAGCAAATAACACTTGCTTGTTAGACTGCCAGCAGCAGATAGTAGTATCAGCTATACAAATCATGCAAGTGCCTGAAAAAAGATATGTGACAGATAGCTTCTGTGGAATGATGCTTCCTGCAGCATGCTTTTTGAAGCTATGCATCCAACTTCTTATGCACAAATATTTGTGCTTGGAACCTAGCCAAGATTCAATAATTATTTTATGCTGCTTGCAATAGCTGCACCTGCATTTTTTCATGAGTGCTTTTTCCTACTGCTAAGTGGAATTCTGCTAATATTCAGAACAATTTATATGCTAAATCATGTTCCCAGGCTCTCTGTATCTCTGTACATTTTAATTATTTTGCGAGTCACTGTTTTGTATATTGAAGAAGCTACTTGAAAAAAACCCTGACAAAATAGACTTTATTTTAAAAATACATATTTTTTTCTGATAGTGTTTTCTTTTCATAACTTAAAATATATATTAAAATACTGTGCTAAGGTTTTCAGTTTTGAGTGCATGCCCAGTGCTTCCATAATATTTCATCTCATATATTGTTTCAGTCTCTTCAACTTCCACATTACAAGTGACTTTGAATGGCTCCAAAGTCAATGAAAGTGCATGGAATGTTTCCACTAACATTTTAATAGTTAATCAGATATTAGACTGCAGAGCTGATTCCCTTGTGGAATAGTCTCATGATTCACAGTAGGGCAGAAAAATCAAACTACTGGGGAATTGATTTAGATTATCACAAAAAAACAGGGCCGGCTCCAGGCACCAGCTAAGGAAGCAGGTGCTTGGGGCGGCACGTCCGGGTCTTCGGCGGCGGGTCCTTCGGTCCCTCTCTTCCTCTTTGAGCTGCCGCTGAAGTGCCGCCAAAGAGGAAGAGAAGGAACGAAGGATCCACCGCCGAATTGCCGCCAAAGAACGAAGCGGCGCGATTGAGCTGCCGCCGAAGTGTCGCTGATCGGCTTTATTATTTTTTTTTTTTTTTGCTTCGCCGCTTGGGGCGGCAAAAAAGCTGGAGCTGGCACTGCAAACAAATGAAAGTTAGATTATACTACTTTGTAATGCCATGATTTAAGATTCATAACATATATGGATAGTTTTTTGCCATATTTTCCAAAATGAGTTATTTAGAGATTCCTTATTTCAGCTAGAGCCTTCATCTCCATGCTGAAGACACTTAGCTCTATGCCTCATTTTCAGTGGACCCAGACACAGTTATTGCTGGACTTTTCCAATGTCTGATACAGATTGGGCTGTGGATGAAAGCTAGATGGTGGAAGCTTGACTCACATAAAATAGAGGTGACACTCGTCGGTGGAGGAAGCACTTAAAGGAGATAAAGAAATCTAACACCTACTCCATCCATTGATGGGGCATCTGCCCAGCCACTGTCAAAGTAGTCCACAATCTCAGGGTTTTACTAGATTTTTCACTGATTCTATATACTCCTAGATTACATCGATGGCTACAAGTGCCTTTTCCATCTCAGGTTTTGTCTACATGGCACCATGATGCTAACTAGAGGGGTGTGAACTGTAGAGAGCTCTTATGTGTTGCAGCCTCATTGCCCTAAGTTGTTTGCACTGCAGCACCAAGTAGACAAACCCTGAGAATAGTGAGGACATTATGCCCATCCCTCTCAGGTGCAAACTTTGCCCTAATCATCTTATCTATGTTACCTCTAGAGTTGACTACAGTAATACACTCTACCTGGGTCTAACCACAAAATCAAAATGAAAGCACCATTAAGTGCAGAAAGCAGCTTCTTACATTCTGAGTGGGATAGGCTGGCCACAGCAGAGTATGCTTGTACTCTGTTCCCACTATTACTTCCAGGTAAAAGTCAAGGGCTTAGGGCCTGATTCAAATCCCATGGAAGTTAGTAGAAGGACTCTAGCAAGCTTTATGAAATAATTATATTTCAATTATCTGAGACTCCATCTTTTACCTACTATGCATCTTAGACACGTCCAGGTACTGGAACTAACTTCCAGTGGATGAATATCATAGGAGCTGAAGACAAGGTGTCTTGGCAGTGCATGTATGCCTGTGGAATTTTCTTTTACCAAAAGTATAGTGGATCCCAAGTTGGTAACATTTACAAAAAGTTGCTAGATGCATCTCCTTGCTCCGGCCTTACACCAACAACTAACTTTGAAGTCACAGACACTTTGCTTATTGCCAGATCTTTCTCAGCTCTCTCTCTCTCTGTAGTGAGGTATGGTGGTTTTTGAACTTCTTATTTTGTGACAAAGCTCTGCCCTTGTCTCCGTGGGTCCCACATTTCCTGGTGGATTTTGCTAGCCTCAGAGGGCTCACTGTAACCCTCCACATAGCCCTTTTCTCTCTAGAGGCAAGGGTCACAGCTTACTGAGCCATTTTCATCATAAGCCAGCAAAAGAGGTGAGGCGAAGCAACCCTACCTCGCACAGTCTCTGTTGTCTCCCAGTTTCAGTGATTAATCGGGGAGGGGGGAGCCCAGGCCCACCCTCTACTCTGGGCTCCAGCCCAGGGACCCTAAAAGTAGCAGCTATAGTAGCTGACTTTTTGGAAATAGGATGTGTACAATTCCATGGGCCACTTCCCCACAGCAGCCCCCACTCAATATCTCCTTCACCGTTACCTCAGGGCCTCCTTCCTTGCACCTGATATGGGTTTGTACTGCTTCATTCCTCCAACAGTACAGCTTCCTCCTATAACTCCTGACACCCACACCTCACTGACTAACTGGGAGGGTTTTAACTAGTTCCAGCCAGCCTTTGATTGGCTTCAGGTGTCCCAATCAATCTAGTTATCTCCACTACCTTCTAGAAGGATCTTAATTGGCCCCAGGTGTCTTGATTAACCTGGAGCAACTGACATTTGGTTACCATGGTACCAGGGATTTGTTTAGCCTGGGGCTAACATACCTGTTCCTCACTACTTTACTGTAGCCATCTGGACTTGCCCCGTCACAATTTGTAATGTTAGTGACCCAATTTAAGTTCTATAAATTGTTCCCAAACACCACAGTGACTATAGATCTCTAGCACTTCCCCCTTCACTGCCCTTTTTTGTCTTTCTTTCTTTCCTCTTTTTATTAATATGGGTTTATTGGATTGAGAGTATGTCAGTATTGTATGAGTGTCACTCTTATGGTACAAATGTATTTTCAAAGAAGAAAGTTTTGCAGCATTTCCTAAAGAGGATCAGATTTAGGATTCAGCTGATCTCCTCTATTCTGTCTTCTTCTACTTCATCTCATACCAAGGCAGAGGACATATTTGCAAATGAGCCACAGGATAACTACACTGATAAGAAAGGATGGTCTGTGGTTATGCCTGGAACTCAGGAAGGCTGGGATCTATTCCTGGCTCTGCCAAAGCTTTTTAATATATATCTGTTCCTTAGTTCTGTTAAATGGGGATAACAATCCTTTCTTTGTTCCATCCATTTCTGCCTTATCTATTTAGACTGTAGGTTTTTGGGGCAGAGATTATCTCTTACAATGTACTTTATACAGTGCCCAGCACAATGGTGCCCTGATCTCAGTTGGGTCTTCTAGGTACTACCTACCACAGATATATAATATTAGTAACAATGCCTCCAGCTAATACCACTCAACAAACAAACAAATAAATAAATACAGAAATAATAAACCTTCATTGTTAATTCAAGAGGAAATCTGACCCCACTTGCAGTGGGTTATTAGCTTCTTTCTCAAAGTAAAAACTAGCTTTTCTCATGAGATTATAAGAATGGCCATGTTGGGTCAGACCAATGGTCCATCTAGCTCAGTATCTTGTTTTTCAACAGTGGTCAATGCCAGATGCTTCAGAGGGAATAAACAGAAAAAGGCAATTATTGTGTGATCCGTCTCCTGTTGTTCAGTCCCAGCATTTGGCAGTCTGTGGCTTACAGACACCCAGAGCATGGGATTCCATCCGGGACCATCTTGGCTAATAGACATTGATGGACCTATCCTCCATGAAAACAAGCCCTGAGCCTAATACTTCAGATCAGCTGGGACAGCAGCTGGACAGTGGCTGGAGTGGTTGAACTCAAATCCCAACCTTGGGACAAAGGAGAGGAAACAGATGCTTTCTGAGAAAGATCTTTATTCATCATTAACTAGTGTTAAGAGTCACAGCTTCTTATGTAGATAATCTCTTTCAAGTGGTAAAGAACTAAAAATTAGAAAAATATTAACTAATAATACTATAGGGAGTTACTTCCTTGTGCTATACTTATCTAAAATTACTAGAGTTGTTAAATGTGTTGGAAAGAAATAATGAAGTTGTCCAAGGCAAAAAAGTACAAATTATGTTTCCTGGTATAGAGATTGTTTTAAAGACGTAAAAGCCTATTATGTCATGATTCCATAACAATTTATTTGCAATTTAACAGTGTATTAGATGCAAACATTATCATTTATTGCCAATTGGAAAGAAAAAATAGTGAAATTCTGTGTGTCTGGGGAGGGATTTTGCAATTTGGCACATGTGCTGGTTCTTAAATTAAACTGTTTTGCCAATAGAGTTTGCCTAAGAGTGTGCGGTAGCTCAGTGTTCTTCTAACTAATTTGGATTGCCGGAGGCCATGGGCTCATTGAGTGGTTCCATTCATGAACAGCAGATGATGCATGACAAAGCTGTAATGCTCTTAGGAGGAAGTTATCTATGAAGAACTGTACTATACCAGAGGGGGTTTGAAAAAACTTCCAAACAGGGTACAAATTGTAGACATTGATTTGAAATAAATTGTGACTGATGATCAGTCGATGACAATTTCCATAATCATTATGCCATCAGCAATTTATCAACATAATGATATTTGTGTCCCTCATGCCACATTTGTCGTGTAACTGAGGGACTGAGGCACATGCTGTGATTTTTAAATCCCCTTATTAAGAACTGACATTTTAAAAATATTTCCAACAGTAAAGTAGTAAGTGAAATGGCTAAAAGTGAATAAAACAATTTTAAAATCCAGCTAGGATTGTAATAAAATACTTTTGACAAAATCTTCTCTAGTGGAAGGCAAAGATCTTACCCTTGTAGCATTTTAATGAAATCTTCCTTATCAGAATGTTCAGCATAGTTTACCAGTATGCTTTGAAGGGGGATATTACAACATTCTGGGTAAAGCAACCTGTCAAAGAACCTCCTCTCAGTTTTACTAGAACCATTTAAAAATGTTGTGTACGTTTATTTCCTTTCAGTTACACTTTTATCCAAGAACTAGGGATCAGTGTTTTCTGAAGTGTTTACTATACAGTCAAAATAAGCATTTACATTATCTGATATTTGAAAAAGGCCTATAACAAGATGTTTTTTCCTATGTATATTGCACAGTAGATTAATGACAATATAAACATCAAATGCCATTGCTAGCTTTATATCAGATACAAAAAAAAAAAAGGCTGAAACATGTACTGTATGTGACGGAGTCTCTACCTATACTTTGTCTTCAACAAGGAATTTTTCATTGAACATTTTGAATGAGCTTTAATATAAAGTCTTTTGAGATAAGGCGAGATTTCCATTGACCTGGACAAAGCATAGAAAAAATTATAAAGGATTCAAAAACTTGGTCCACCTATGCTGATCAATATTTTTTCTCTCTTTCCTTCCTTTTCAGCTTTAATTGTCAAGTAGCTGATGGTTTTTGATATTTCAGATAAGGAGGAACATATTCCTTTTTGATCTATGGCCTCCAAGCTGTCCAACTTCCACACATAATGTATACTGTTCTCTTGGCACAACTCCAAGACATTCCTCAGGCTCCAATCATGTTGGTGGTAAATATAAGTTGTACATATCAATGACTTATTCCAGTCCTTGAAACAACAGGTAAAATGGATAAGAGCTACCAAGGAAATTTCCCAGGCCAAGAAAGGAGCAACACATTTCTTACCACTCAAGTTTCCTTATTTTTATTTATTTATTTACATGTATCCCCATACTATGCTTTTTAAAACACGTTGCAATAATGCACAATAAATGCCATATAACTTTGTGTAACAAACTAGTAGGTTTAGTATAGGTGCCTTACAGCTTTGTGTAACAAACTAGTAGGTTTAGTATAGGTACATTAAATCACCAAGATATAAGGAAAGTAGTAGTGGCAGGGAGAGGATCTAGGTTTGTGGGCAGAGCAGTTGTCAGGGAGAAACGCCAGAAGCAGTCAAGCTAGTGGCGAACCTTAAAGCTACGTTTTGTTATTTTCTTGAGTTTTGCATTAGTAACACCAAACCCTGGGAAAGGGGTAAATTTGGATGTAATACAGGTTGGAAAGGGCACCTGCTCAAACACAGTTATAATGAACCCTTCCGGTGTCCTGGCTTAAGTCTGTTACAAGGCACGTTTGTTAGAATGAATAAACTGAATACATTGTGTAAGAGATAGAAGGGACAAGCTTTCTTTGGTTGGTCATCATCATTTATACTGAGAGGTTATAATGTAAAGCTGGCTTAATGTAACAACTGATTTACATTGAGAATTTACACATAGCTAATGTACTTCTTCCAACATCAAAGATTATTCTAAAAGCTAAACCTATCTACAGAAAGTTACAGAGTACCAGTAAAAGGTAAAGAACATAGTCCAAAAAAGGCAGGCAATCTAAATCTTTAAATCTCAATTACTAATCCTACTTCAGTGAAATTAAGAGAACCTTATAGGATTTATGGTGACAAAACTGGTGTTAAATAATACTGAACAGCCCCCCATATGGTTCTTTAAAGGTCAGCTACAAAACTTTGTCTTGAAGAAAGTTCTCCATGGATAAAGAAGTACAGTAGTTACTTAGACTAAAATAACTGATATTCATCATTAGAATTTATTTTTGCCAAAAAAGGGCTACTAATATAGGACTAGATTTTTGGCTTTGCCACAAGTCCTGAGCAAGGGACATCATATACTTGCATTACCCGCAGGCAGACCAGAAACCGATCTGTGACTCAGAAAGCCATACTCTGATTCTGGGTCCTTCCTTTCCTTTGGGAAGAAGTAATCTGTCAGCCTTATCTGCACAGGTCATTATTATTATTTGTATTATCATAGGGCTGAGGAACCCCAGTCATGGACCATTAACCCACTGTGCTAGGCACTATACAAACAAAGAACAAAAAAACAGGTCCCGGTCCAATGAGTTTACAGTCTACGTATAAGACAAGAGACAACAGATGGATACAGAGACATGGGGAGTGTAAGGAGGCAGAACTAGGAAACAATGTGACAATAGTGGTCAGCTTGATAGGCAACGGTTTCAGCACACCAGCAGGCTAACTGTTGTCAAGTTTTTGAGGCATCACAGCAAAGAAGAGCTTTAAGGAGGAGTTAAAAGGCCATGAAGGCAAGTAGGTTATGTTTGATATGCTAGAGAAGAGACAGCCTATAGAGGGATGCAAAAAGAGGGGTGACATGGTCAAAATGACAGTCTAGGGAAATGGTCTTTGCAGCTGCATTCAGAATGGATATGAGTGGGGCAAGATTCCATTTGTCAATGCCAGAGAAAAAGATGTTGCAGTAAGCAAGAGACAAGAGGATGAGAGCCTGGATAAGAGTTTTAACTGGTTAGATGGGTAGGAAAGGTCATACCTCAGAGATATGACTTCCCTAGTTGCACTGGACAGCATGTTGAGGCAGATCAGAGCCTCACTCCTCTCCCTTACATGTAGGATGGAATGCAGTGACTCCCTGGAGACTGCTTGCCCTGAGCGATGCAGATAAGCAAATGCAATGGAATAAAAAGGTGTTTCATGCCTCCTTAACCTCCTGTGCTGGTATACTGGACAGGCCACATTCTGGCCCATATGTACTAAAATTCAACAGGATATACACAAAACCTTTCAGTGGTAGGGAGAGCCTACCAGCCTCCAGGTCTCCAGTTTAGTTGGACAAGTGTCCTTTGAGACACATTGGCAGTGATGTACAGAGTCCAATGGGGTGATCAAGGTGGAGAGGAGTCAGTTTTATTTTCTGAGGGAGGGGGTGGCTGAAAAAAATGTTTCACTGGCCTACCCAAAAGCTTGCTCTAGCTGCAACTCACTGGAAATTTTCAAACATTTTCTGGAAAAAGCAGCAAATAATAAAATCTTTACATTTTCATCAGACTGTATGTAACTCAGTTTTCAGTCTTGCCACTGGTGAAAAAATTTCCACAGAGCACACTCACTGACTTGGGTACATTCAAACCATGAGTTCTAATGTATGGGTTTCATTTACATAAAAGAGTGTTTTGTACAGCTGTACTTTGTCTTTAACACAACTGGGATGTCCTTACAAGATAATTCCCCCCCATCTCAGAAGTGACTGTTTTACACTCCATGCTACAACGAGCTCTGTGCAGGCAGGCCCTTTTGCCTGCGTGAAGCTCCATTTAAGTCAGCAGGGCTCTGTACTGGCCTTGGGATCCACCATCTGCAACCTCATCAGGGTTTTACTCTGGCACTGAGAAACTCTGGTCACACTCTCCCAGAAGCACCAGAATGTGTTTTTATGAATACTCTCTGTACTCTTTGGTTAATTTATTTCAATGCAGTTATCAGTGCTCAACCCCCTGAGGATCAGGCTAATGACGACACAATTTCAACTTTTTTTTTTTTTAAAAGAATGCATTGTTTCCACTGGTAAGTAAATTTTCTCTTCCTGCAGTGTTGGACAACCTGGTAAAGAACCAGACATTCACCACTATTAAAGTAAACAAGCTTATGATTTAATAAAGGCATAATAAACCTGTTTCTTTCCTTTATAGCTTAACAAAAATTCCTGTCTAACATCCTGTGATCTAGGCTGGAAACAAATTTCTGTGACAAATGCATCCTCATTATCTGTAGAGATTAGAAGCTAGTCTAAGAGACTTACTTAGAACAAATCAAAAACACTCAGTATCCATGCATTGGTTTTACATACTAGTGTGTTGACCTCTGCAAGAGATTGAAAGGTTTTGAACTTCAGCACTGTCAGTTGCATGCAATTTAAAATCCCAATAATGTCAAAGCAGATCAGATGAATAGAAGTAGTTGAAACAAAATAAGGTGAAAAATACAGACAAAGAGCTATTAAGGAGAAAAGCTTTTAAGCCACAGCCCCAACAAACACAAATAAAAAGAGACTGAGTGGCAGAAAATAGTCAGTGTATTGGGACGAACCTCTGAGGGAAAAAAATATTTACTATATTCATAGTAGATCCATCTGAGACTGACAGAAAGATTTTGAAAATATCAGTTTAAAAATCTAGATTCTAATTCACTCCTGTAAATGATAGTTGCTTTCTTCAGTTGATAAATATGATACACACTTAAAGAAATGCAGCTTAAATCTCTGAGGAGAAAAGTTCTTTTATGAAAGTGTCTTCTAAATTCCCTTTTGATAGTTTTCTGGTTCTCAGGTGGTTTTGCTTAATAGTAGCCATTAGAGAAAATACTTTCTTTAAAAAGCTAATTTCAAAACACCCCGTATTTTATTATTTGCTGATAATATATGTTGACAATGAAGTGAACCCTAGACTAAAAATCTAAAATTTTGTTTATCCTAGTTATAATTTCCTTATACAGCTGTAAATATAATGCATTAGGTCACACACTATGTATTTAAAATTTCTAGAATTTAAATTCCTTGAATTTCAATTCCTTCTACCCTTGCAAACTAAATAAGACTCTGAAAGACCAAATGTTTTTGAGAATACACAAGCCACTAAGGAAATGATAAGAGAAAGAGACAGGCACTTTTAAAAACAAAGTACATGCAGACAGACCGAAAAATAGCTGTGTCTGACAGGCCTACCTCACTGTTAATGTGTATAAGTTTGTTTTGTTTTTTAAGTTAATGCCATGACAAAGCTGCAGAGATTAGCCTTCTTTGTCTGTCAACAGATCTTGATGGTCTATTTGAAAATTTTAAATGCTCATTCACAAAAATTCCAATGATGTCTGTGTAATGTCATACGGCAAGGCCTGGCAGAACATAACATACATCAGTTTGAAGGGATGACACCGTAATCCATTAGCTTGACTTCATTTTGACTTTTTAAGTGGCTTTTAAGAAACATTTTTGAATTTTTAAACACATTAAAGAAACACCATAATGCTTTCCAGAGTGTAAGCATGTAAAATAAATTTTTCTGTAGTATAATTGAAATCTAATTAATCTTCTCCCTGGAGATCTTTTAAAGTCAAATGTACTGACTATAATAGGAGGAGGAGGAGGACTCTGTTACCAGAGTCATCACCATTTACAAATATTTCATTTGAGATCTCAGTGGAATGTTTGGAAATGCGTTGCAATGATTTGACTTGAATGTGTTGCATTGCACAAGTCTTTTACCTTGGTTTGCCTTAATTTCTGCATCTCTAAAATCGGGATAAGTATATTTACTAACCAAACTCACATGATTTTTGTATGGATGCATTGGTTGCTACTTGAACAGCATGCCAAAGGTGTGGTAATGATGAACAGGTTAAGAAAGTTACTGACATTTTCATGAAAAGCAGTGTGTAAGACTAGGAAACATACCAGCATATAAAATTTTTTTTCCTTGGCTTTGCTTTTGTATTCTAATACATTGTCTTCATATATTACCATACATGTGGAAATTTATTAAAATTTATGAAGTGTCACGTATGGAACATGTATATTTTGTACAAAATTCAAAACCTACAGAATATAACAAAAATCAGTCTTCACGGTTGAGGATGTGAGGGATATTCCCAAAACTGAGCCATTCTTTTTAGGTGACAAATCTGAGGAACTGTCCCAGATTGAGGGGTCATTAGAGGAGGTTTTGGAAGAAATTGATAAACTAAACAGTAATAAGTCACCAGGACCAGATGGTATTCACCCAAGAGTTCTGAAGGAACTCAAATGTGAAATTGCAGAACTACTAACTGTAGTTTGTAACCTATCATTTAAATCAGCTTCTGTACCAAATGACTGGAGGATAGCTAATGTGACGCCAATTTTTTAAAAGGGCTCCAGAGGTGACCCTGGCAATTACAGGCCAGTAAGCCTGACTTCAGTACTAGGCAAACTGATTGAAACTATAGTAAAGAACAAAATTGTCAGACACATAGATGAACATAATTTGTTGGGGAATAGTCAACATGGTTTTTGTAAAGGGAAATCATGCCTCACCAATCTACTAGAATTCTTTGATGGGGTCAACAAGCATGTGGACAAGTGGGATCCAGTGGATATAGTGCCTTTGACAAGGTCCCTCTCATGGATTGGTAACTGGTTAAAAGATAGGAAACAAAGGGTAGGAATAAATGGTCAGTTTTCAGAATAGAGAGAGGTAAATAGTGGTGTCCCCCAGGCGTCTGTACTGGGCCCAGTCCTATATAACATATTCATAAATGATCTGGAAAAACGGGTAAACAGTGAGGTGGCAAAATTTGCAGATGATACAAAACTACTCAAGATAGTTAAATCCCAGGCAGACTGTGAAGACCTACAAAAAGATCTCTCAAAACTAGGTGACTGGGCAACAAAATGGCAGATGAAATTCAATGTTGATAAATGCAAAGTAGTGCACATTGGAAAACATAATCCCAACTATACATATACAATGATGGGGTCTAAATTAGCTGTTACCACTCAAGAAAGAGAGCTTGGAGTCATTGTGGACAGTTCTCTGAAAACATCCACTCAATGTGCAGCAGCAGTCAAAAAAGCAAACAGAATGTTGGGAATCATTAAGAAAGGGATAGATAATAAGACAGAAAATATCATACTGCCTCTATATAAATCCATGGTACGCCCACATCTTGAATACTGTGTGCAGATGAGGTCGCCCCATCTCAAAAAAGAGATATATTGGAATTAGAAAAGGTTCAGAAAAGGGCAACAAAAATGATTAGGGGTATGGAACGGCTGCCGTAGGAGGAGAGATTAATAAGACTGTGACTTTTCAGCTTAGAAAAGAGACGACTAAGGGGGGATATGATAGAGGTCTATGAAATCAAGACTGGGTGTGGAGAAAGTAAATAAGGAAGTGTTATTTACTCCTTGTCATAACACAAGAACTAGGGTCCAACATATGAAATTAATAGGCAGCAGGTTTAAAACAAACAAAAGGAGGTATTTTTTCACACAATGCACAGTCAACCTGTGGAACCCCTTGCCAGAGGATGTTGTGAAGGCCAAAACTATAACAGGGTTCAAAAAAGAACTAGATAAGTTCATGGAAGATAGGTCCATCAATGGCTATTTGCCAGGATGGGCAGGGATGTTGTGCCTAGCCTCTGTTTGCCAGAAGCTGGGAAAGGGCGATAGGGGATCGATCACTTGATGATTACTGTTCATTCCCTCTGGGGCAGCTGGCATTGGCCACTGTCGGAAGACAGGATACTGGGCTAGATGGACCTTTGGTCTGACCCAGTATGGCCATTCTTATGTTCTTAACAACATTAATTATCTTCTTATGCTTTCCGATATCAAAATAATTTCCACAATGCCATTTGGGATATTAAACTCAGAGCCCTGTGAAAAAAATATTTGATGGAAAAATTGGAGAAAAATAATAGTTTTGCTAGATTTTAAAAAAGCATATATTTTGCATATTTACTTTTTTAAAATGAAGGAAAAACTTATTTTACTGTCTAGAACCCCTCTAGAATTCTAGGCAATAATTTGCAAAGGCCAGGCTTTGTAGGCCACACACACAGACACACACACAACTTTCTAGGCAATATATATAATGTTTACCTTGGGAGGAGAAACAATTTCACACTTGTGAAGTCACAGCTACTTAATTTTCACATCTCTCTAAAAACTCAAGAACTCCAAATTATCAAAGCCACTTACTCCTCCCACATCACACACACTACAGTTCCTGCCTCAGCACTTCCAACTGGTAGGCATCTGCTCTTGGGTAACACTCAAGTAGTAAAGAATGGTTGGCAGAACAACATACTGCATGTCTCAGAGGCATTTCTCTCTCTTCCCACTGTTTTTTATTAATTTCTACCTCCAAGAAAGTCTTCTAAACTCATGAGGCATACCAACACTTCACTCAATCTCCGATCTCAGTCACGACAATATTAAAAACCAATTCACCATACATCAACTATTAAAAAGAACTAACCAAGTATGGCAGAAAATTCATTATTCTTCTCAAGGATGGTATTGCTGTGTAGGAACAACAACAAAAAAGCAAATGGGAGTCTTCTGACTGATGTCAGTAAGGGTTTGAATGGGCCCTACCATGAGCAATTTTTCTAATGCTATCTTCTGGTGTACAGATACTCAAATATCCATATGTTTGTCTATGAACAAAGTACCTTCTCGTGTAACTCACTATTTTGCACTATTTGATAAGAAAGGCATTTTGCATGTTTTTGTGTTGACTGTGCAGTTTAAGGATATGAGATGAAATACCAAGACTCGCTGAGACCATAGGCTCAAATCCTGGGAGGACTGATTCAGGCTTCCATCTACCACCTGAGGTAGTCACACTGAGTTTTCATGCAATTTATTGCATGGATTTTTTTTTTCAAATGACACCTGAAAAACTAATGTCCAGAATTCTGCTCTGTTGGCTGTATCATCAGAGCTGTAAGTGCCATTGCTTATAGCAAAAAGATTTTCAATGCCTTGTGAACCACAGCTATTTTTCTCACAGCATCTACAGAGTCAGCCACCTGAGCCAGCAGAGTTTGTAAGTGCCATTAACCATATCTATTTCTCCTCAAGTCTTACAAGCTACACTGACTCTGCCAAAGGAGTTTGAAAATGTTGTGAGCCATAGCTTTGTTTCCAACTGAACTTACAAGTTCTGTCATCTGTGCCTGTGGTGCTTTAAAACATCAAAATATGGATATGTAGCTATTTCCATCGTGGGGTTTACGAGCTCCACCAGCTGCATCCGCAGAGATTGTAAGCACTATGAACCTCAACTATTTATCTCACAGCACAGACTACTGAATTACCTTTACATTCTTAATAATCTGTAGCTATTTGCCTCACTGAAATTACACATTCAGGCATATATCCAAACAATTTTTTTTGTAGTTTTGGATGTGCATACATTTGTAGAAATAGGTGCAAATTTGCATATATTTACCTAAATTTAACAAGATATCATCTAGACTGGGCGTCTGTGCCGATTATAGCTATAGGTGTAGCTGCACCAATGCAACCCTTAATGTGGACAAGCAAAGCTACTGTTTACACTGGTGGAGTTTACTGCTACCTGAAACCCTGGGCTAAGCCCCAGTGGTGACAATCATGACTTTGCCTGTCTACATGGAGGGTTGCATTGGTGCAGCTTCGTCAATCAATCCCCAATCTAGAGAAAAAATGCAAAGATCCCCCCATGCCCCAAATTAATCTCTTATCTCTAAGACATTCCATATGAATTCATTTACTTCACCCCCATTAATTACTCACCTCTCTCTCCATGGATTAATCTGTCCAACACCAGTTTTACCTTCCTAATGCACCTCTTCAGATTCTGCTGCTGCTATTCCCTGCCCTTTGCTCTGCTCTGCTTCATTTCTGGCTGCTCCGCCCCTTTATTCCCTATTCCCTGCATAACTTGTGCTGGGAGAGGCTGAAGGTGGGACAGACATGGGGGCTAGTCCAGAAAGGAGTTTCCTCATCGCACCCAGGGAAAGGTCAGTGCTGGGAGTCAGTGAGGAGGAGCACCGGAGCCAACTGGGTAACAGAAGGGCTCCCTGCTTCAGGGGCTTACCTGGCACTTTAAGGGAGGAGGAAGGAAGGAAGGAGCTCTGCCTTCTCCACATGCTGAAGAAGGAACAATTCCCCTCAACATATCCAGCACCTCTGATGGGCTGCCTTCCTCCAGGAGGCAGGGGAGTAGAGAAAACAGCCAATCTGAAATTTCCCTGTGGACTGACAGGTTTTCCCCGTAGACATGTAAATAGTGAAAGGCTGTAGCATTGGCATGTCTGCTTATAAGAGCCAGTATCTTCCCAACTAATACAAGAGTACTTGTGGCACCTTATCAGAGGGGTAGCCGTGTTAGTCTGAATCTGTAAAAAGCAACAGAGGGTCCTGTGGCACCTTTGAGACTAACAGAAGTATTGGGAGCATAAGCTTTCGTGGGTAAGAACCTCACTTCTTCAGATGCAAGTGAGGTTCTTACCCACGAAAGCTTATGCTCCCAATACTTCTGTTAGTCTCAAAGGTGCCACAGGACCCTCTGTTGCTTGTGGCACCTTAGAGACTAACAAGTACTCCTGTTCTTTTTGCGGATACAGACTAACATGGCTGCTACTCTGAAACCAACTAATACATTGTGTGAACCTAGGAGCTTTCCAGACATTTTCCATATTATTCCTGAGTTTATCCAGAAATCTTATACAAATCAGTATATATACACACACCTTCATGTAACCCCCAGGGGTTCAAAATCTGAGATACATTAATACAAACATTTGTCACTAAACATTAATAAAAAATAAGCCTATGCACTACCGCTTGCTGATGACTCACATATAGAACATATGCAAAGGTTTTAGACTAAGCTGTTTTGAATTACGAGTGAATATAAATAAAAACTTAAAAAGACTTTTCAGCAACTGAAAAGTGACTCTCCTAAACTGTCCATCTCAAAAATGCCCTGTCCCAATTAACCTAAATATTTCTTAAACATTTTTCCCATGGTGAGAAAATACACGTCGGCTTTCAAGTGTTTTCACAAAAACAAAGCTCAAAAATCTATTATGAGTATGAAAAGTTTCAAATCAGGATTAAAATGTAAATTCTACCATAGTCTTAACTATGGAACCAGTAGTCCCAGGACCCATTATTAAATACCAACAATCAATACCTGCTCTTTCATATCTCAGGAGGTATTTTTATAAGACTAAAGAGAACAATTCAGACTTTAACATTTATTGGACTACTTTAGACTCTCTTTCTCCTCACAGAATATCTGCAAACGGACTGAGATTTTCACAAATGTATTCTCTTTTTAAAATGTATTAGACCAATGTATTTTTAGTGTTTTGACTGGATATTCAGAATTTCAGATGTTTTCCTTAAATGTGATGCATAGATAAATCACACAATATTGTTTTTATTCCTTGTTTGAATATGTTAGCACCCCCAGCACAAATGACATGTTCATTTAAATTTTTTTTTCTGCGAACACTAAATCATGTAACTTTGAAATTCTCTTTCCATTAAGATTTCACTCAGGAAAACTCAAATGCCTAAATTTTAGTGGAAAGCAGACACAAAAAGCATACACATTCATGAAATAAATTCATTTAAAAATGCAAACAAATAGTCACCAATTTTGTTTGCATTTTTCTTCCAGCTCTAATTTCCAGCTCTAAAGGAGCAGGATTTGTCCAAATTAGTACTGTACCTTCTTTGTATTGCCCATTTGAAAAAGGGTGCAGGTATGAAAAAAAATAAGAATTTAGGTTTTGGTCCTCTTCCTTTGGGAGTTGAGATCAACTCCCTGGAGGTATTCAGTATTTAGCTTCAGCTCTAAATTTGGGGCTTTTTACATACACAGCTACTGCACATAGGTGAAACATCAAAATCAACCTGCTATGATCCAGGTGGGATCAATTAGGTGATCAATATATAAGTGAGTTATTTTCAGGAATCTACAGTGTGTGCAACCATTAAATTATTATTTCACAATCAGCAAATATCAGTTACTCACATCTTCACACAAAATGGAGGATAAGTTGTGAAACTGCCTTGAAACCCCCCCCCCCCCCCCTTATATTTTATCCTCCCCTCCCTTTTTTTTTTTTTTTTTTTTTTTTTTTTTTTTTTTTTTTTTTTTTTTTTTTTTTTTTAAGACTATGAACATGTAAACATTGTAAAGGGCTTATTGATCCCCAATACTTAAATGTTAGATCATATTAATAACAAATGAAATATGATATAAAATATGCAAAATAATAGTACATTTCCCTAAATAACACTAATAAATTGCAAAGCTTAGCATGAAATTGAAAATCACTAATGGAACACTATGCAATACGTTGAAGCAATGAGCAGCCAAAAAATCATACATAATGTAACAGTACAACTGCAAACAGCTGTCTCATAGCAGACAATGTAAACTTATTTTTTTATGGACGGAGGAATTGATCTTTGAAGCAGTTCCTGAGGCGAGTCCACTTAACCCGAAGAGCATCTTGGGAGAGTATTCTGGTTTACCCCATGTATTAGATACATATTTATAAGATACCTAGTAATGACTCATTTAAATTACACATGAGGCTACGCTTTATGAACTTTAACTAGAAGAGGTTAAAAAATAAAGGGTAGGTGTACCACAACTGTAGCTGAAATAGGGAAGTTTAGCCATGTCCCTCTCATGTGCTTTACTGAAGAGGAGACCACACTCCAGAATTTACACCTCTTAAAGAACATGGGAAATACAAACTGGCATGGAAAAGTAACAAATACAAAGTATGAATAGCTTCAGAAATCAGAATAAGATCCATAATATTCCATTTTCACTATCTCAGTTATACCATTATGAAAAACAATGCATGCTTAAACGAATTAGTAAAATTCTTGAAAGTACTGAAAGAAAAGTGTACACATACATAAATGCTCCTACATTTATAAATATACAGAAGAAAATTTCATAGGCAAATTTACAATTGATATCATCCCACCTATTCTTTTTTAATAGGAATTTTCCACTAAAATGTTAAATTTCTTGCCTTGATTGGATACAATTGCATGGGATTTACTTCTCTCTTGGTAAAACCTTTGCAGTAACATAGTTTAGTTAAAACATATCAGATCTACCATAGGAAAAGGAAAAGGAAAAGAAAAACATGAAATCCTCAAAGTAGGAGAGGACAGCATCTAAGAAATCAGTTTATTAGTTTATTAAGAGACAAATATTCCTATAATAACCACTTTAGTTCTGTTTCCTTTTGATATTTTAAAAACTGAACATTTTCATAGCTGTTACAGGCATTGAGAGGCATTTATATCTTTGCCGATTTTATTAAAATATTTTGTATAAGTATACTCTATTTTATTCCTTCATTCCAAACTTCCAAATACATATGCTATCTCTAGCCTGCTACCATCATACCTCTATGAAGAGTTGGGATATTAAGTAGAAACAAAGGACTCTAATTCACCCCTTTATTTGGGGCTTCATTTTAGGCCCCAGTCCTGCAAGAACCTCTTTGACCTCAGTGAGGCTCCATGTAGACATATGGGTCCACCTGCATGAAAGCAAGGATTGGGGCCTATAAGTCATAATAACCCTTTCTCATGTATCAAAGACTATTTCAACAGCTTTGTTGGCCAGGAAACAGGATATATCTCTTGAGATGCTTACGCTGAGGGGGATGTTCCTCCCCATTGTTCCTAATCTCTGCCAAACTGAGATGTAAGACACCTAAATTTAGACTCAGATATTGCAGTACATTACACTACCAGGCAATGAATGTATAAACAAAATATCCAAACAATGTATTGCAAAAAACGTGTGGTATTACTAAGTGCAGGGAAATAACTTCAATATTCTAATTACACAAATTTTATGATTACTATATTCATCTGACTCCTTCAGCAGCCAAAATAAACTGATTTTGCATTTACAGTAGAGATTGGTTTTTCTGACAAAACCTCAAGTTGTGTAATGTAGTAATTGAATTGAGTAGTAAAGGTAAGTACTAGTCTACTCAGCAGCAACTGGAAGTCTTTTTTTTTTTTTTTTTTTTTTTAAAGCTAATGGATTCTTAGTTTTTGCTGATCCAATTACCCTTAAAGCCCACTCTGTTTTTTAGGTCCTGTCTTTTCTTCCTGGTTAATAGAGGTTAACAGAGCACAGTCACACCATTTCTTTTCTTCTTAATATTCCCAGCAGTGATAAAGATTGTTTGTTGTCTCCTTAAATACTGTATGCCATGTTGGTGTGATAATATTTTCAATAGATCTCTATGCATTATATCTTTCGCTATCGCATCTGTAAGAGTGATGCTGAAATTTTAACAAAGAGCTATTGAGTCACTAAGCAACTGTGTATTCACACCCTACCCACTACTGCAATGATTCATAGACTCATAGACTCATAGACTTTAAGGTCAGAAGGGACCAATATGGTCATCTAGTCTGACCCCCCGCATGATGCAGGCCACAAAAGCTGACCCCCCCACTTTCCCTTAACTCTGGTGTTGAAGTCTCCAGATCGTGATCTAAAGACTTCAAGTCGCAGAGAATCTTCCAGCTTGCGACCCCTGCCCTATGCTGCGGAGGAAGGCGAAAAACCTCCAGGGCCACTGCCAATCTACCCTGGAGGAAAATTCCTTCCCGACCCCAAATATGGCGATCAGCAGAACCCCGAGCATACAGGCAAGATTCTCTAGCCAGACCCTCATTTTACCAGCGATGGCCGTTATTGCCTAATTGATTAGAATCACGTAATCCCATCAAACCATTCCCTCCATAAACTTATCTAGCCTAATCTTGAAGCCAGAGAGGTCTTTCGCCCTCACCGTTTCCCTCGGAAGGCTGTTCCAAAATTTCACCCCTCTGACGGTTAGAAACCTTCGTCTAATTTCAAGCCTGAATTTCCCCACGGCCAGTTTATATCCATTTGTTCTCGTGTCCACATTAGCACTGAGCTGAAATAATTCCTCCCCCTCCCTGGTATTTATCCCTTTGATATATTTAAAGAGAGCAATCATATCCCCCCTCAGCCTTCTTTTGGTTAGGCTAAACAAACCAAGCTCCTCGAGTCTCCTTTCATAGGAAAGGTTTTCCATTCCTCGGATCATCCTAGTTGCCCTTCTCTGTACCCGTTCCAGTTTCAGTTCATCCCTTTTAAACATAGGAGACCAGAACTGCACACAGTACTCCAAGTGAGGTCTCACCAGCGCCTTGTATAACGGAAGCAGCACCTCCCTGTCCCTACTAGAAATACCTCGCCTTATGCATCCCAAGATCGCATTAGCTTTTTTCACAGCCACGTCGCATTGCCGACTCATAGTCATCTTGCGATCAACCAGGACTCCGAGGTCCTTCTCCTCCTCAGTCTCTTCTAACTTATGTGTCCCTAGCTTATAACTGAAATTCTTATTAGTCATCCCTAAATGCATCACCTTACACTTCTCACTATTATGATAATTGTACAAAGTATGATACCTTGTGACATATCATTTGAAAACTAATAACTCACTGATCATTAATATTCTTGGATGATGTATGTACACAGTAGGTATTAAGAATTATGGATATCTAAACCAGGCATGTCAGGGGAATTGGTAAACAGGTCTGCCTTAGACAAAGGACTGAAGGTCCATTATTACCTATTGGGTAAACAAAGCTATTAAGTTAACAAGTGGGGGAAGAAAGATGATGGTATATCCCACACCACCTTCCTAATAGCTTTAATAAACTTTATTTGAGGGGCAACCCTCAGAAGAATCAATTTCAAAAGTATACTGGTCTATAATGATGGTGTTTGGAGGTGGAACCTCAAGTGATAAACAATTGAATCAATTGACTATATCCAATATTACTGTATTATAAAGTGATAGACTGAGGTATTTTCAGAAAGCTAATGGCACACTCGTGATTAATATAACTGTGAAATATATATAACAGTATATGAAGAAATATGGATACTTAATGATATTATGCTTTAAAGTATGTGGCCAAACAGGGAAAAACAGGTTCCCGCTCACACAGGAGAAAAGGCAGCTATTTACCTGTCTCCTATGTAAATTAGGCATGGTGGAATCAAAACAATGGAAGCCTCACTGAAATATAGGGGGAAGGGAAGCCTTCAGTAAGGGGAAAGCAGCATGAGGTCATCATGCCTCTTGAAAAAAAGTCATTGAATTTTGGAAGACATAAGCAAAGACAAAAGCCATCTTTGGCATTCATCACTAGGCAGACACAAGGGAACAGAGCTTTTGCAAGTTAAGAGAGATGGGTTCTTCAACCAAGGGAGGGAGGGTTGAAGTCTCTGGGAACTGAATACAGGTGAGAGAAAACGTCTTGAACAAAGCTTGTACTTGCTAGATTAAGTTTTAGACTTTTATATGTGTTTTTACTTTTATTTGCTTGTAACCCTTTCTAACTTTATTCATTTTACTTGGCATCACTTGACCTATATCCTGTTGATAATAAATTTGTTTTTATGTTACTATTTACCAACTCAGTGCTATGTTTAAATGGAAGAGTGTACTTACCCAAGTTAATAAGTTTGTGTGTCTTTAGAGGAACAAACAAACTTATTATTTTTATGAACTGTCCAGGAGCGGGTTGGACATTACAGAGTGCACTTTTTTAGAAAAATTCAGTACTGAGAGTGTGTTCAAGTCACCTTTCTGGTTGTAATCAGGGTTGGTGGAAGCCAGAGTCAGGCTCTGGCGCTGTAGACAGGCTGCTGGATTCAGAGTTGCTGAACCAGGGCTGTCTAGCACACACACACTTCAAGGTGTGACCTGCATGCTTGTAGACTAGTTGTGTGCATCCCAGGCTGGGACTATAGCAGCAAAGCACTGTAAGGCACCCAAGGTTGCAGGGCAAGTGGTGACTTAACCCCTCACTAGTCTGCATTGCACCCTGCAAAGCTATCTCAAAATTATCCGCCTGAGTATGAGAACATTTAAAGAAAGTTAGAGTTTATCTTTGGATAAATTATTAATCCTTCTACCAGCCTTCTTCTTCTTCAAAAAAAAATCTTTCTTCTCTCAAATTATGAATTCCATATCCCTGTACCAATTTCCATCAATTCTATATTCTCCACCCACCAAAACCAGAAATCAGTTCTATACTCCTTTCCACTCTACTCCCTAGTTCAGCAGTTCTCTTCTTTTCCATCCAAGTCTACCCTGAATGATTGTGGGGGTGAGATAGTGGAGAGGATGAATGTGGTGGAGGAATTAGATGCTCCTGACTGTGAGGGAAAGTGGGAAGTTGAGTTGTAATCGTTTCTCCTAGGCAGTGGTGGGATGGTGGAATTCCAGAAGTAAAGCCCCAGCATCAATGGCAATAGCAGCTCTTCAAACTCTGGGCTGGGACACAACAGGTATGATTAACCTGTGGAAGTCACTGTCAGATGATATTACTGAGGTCAAGGACTTAGTAGGATTCAAAGAGTGATCAGCCATTCATATGGCTAATAAGAACATCCAATTATAGATAAAAAGGATTGAAAAATATAAGTAATATAAATCCTCATTCCTCAGACGATAAAATAATCACTAACTGGCATTAGGAAGAAACTTCCTTAAGTTACAATTACATAATTGTCCTTTATGGATTTTCTTGCACCTTCCGCTGTAGGAACTGTCATAAACAAGGCAAGACTGGACAAGACAGACCACTGATCTGATCTAGTATGACAATTCATCAACTTCTTTGCACAGGGCTGGCCTGCAGGTTTTGGGGAGGATGATTCTTTGGGGTACACTCCAAACATATCTGATTATGGCTTACATAAAATATACCAGTTTGACAGTGTGTATGTGAGAGAGAGACTGAGATAGAGAGATCTTTTAGTTTCCCCATGTGTTTGCTCCACTCAGTTACTTGTTTCTTTCAACCCTCACAACTGGTATATATCAGTATACATCATCACAGCAGTCTTCACAAGAAAATATATTAGAAAACTTTTTAATTGAAGCTAAGATTCTTCTTCACAAGGTCCAATGACTGTTCTGTTAATAAGAGGCTTATGTGAATCCCTCTAGCTCATCAATGATCTATGATGAATAACCCCCCTTTATCCTCTATATATCAACAGACACTAATATCTGATAGCCGAGTAAAAATAAGTCTCTCCCCATTAGCTTCCTTGTTCGTCCGCAAAAGCCAGTGATTTAATCATATGAGATAATTCAGAGGCAGAACATACTGACTGGGGCTTATGTTGCAGGCCATAACACCCACAACAGCAGGGAGAACAGAAAATGGAAAGATCCTAATTTAGACTCAATATCCCTAAGAAAACAAATGAATACCAAAAGAGAAGTAGGGTCAGGCAGTCACTACCTCATCCTAACCACTTACCCAAGTATTAGCACAATTTCATGTCCCTATGATAATACCCACAATGGGAGAAATGAGTATTTTTACCACCTATACATCTCTACTTAATATGTTCTATTTTCCTAACTGTATGGCTTTCTCAAAGTCACAAGTTATCAGTTGTTACTAGCTCAGGATATGCTTTTGGGCATCTGAAAATGGTAAAAATCTGGTTATAAAAGAAGTAAACAGACTTATGGAAAAAAAATCTAAATATAGAACTCAGTTTGTTGTTTAGAGGGGACAGAAATCCTGAGGCTATTTTAGATGTGAAAAGGGGTTGTTCTTCCTCTCTCTCTGATTCCGAATTGTTAGGCTCAAACAAGGAAAAGATTTGCTAACATATGAAAGTCTGGTTTGTGTAGACTGGCTTCTCTTTTTTATTCTCTGTGTAATAGGATTATATCAGCCTAATTGATACAATGATATAATTTTCTGCTCCATAAAGAAGAGCAATCCCAAATCTGGCATCACATTTTAGCATTTTGGAAGTTCTGCTGTGACTTCAGTATAAAAAGAACAAAACAAAAAAACTGCTAGTTTCAACTTTGACTTTGCACTCCTAGCTGTAATGGTGAGATAGTAACTTAGGGCTCATCTACATGGCGCCACAGTGCAAACTAGAGGGGTGTGAACTGTAGAGTGCTGCAACATGTTACGCAACATGTTACGCTCTAACTGCTGTCCTGATGGTGTGAACTAAAAGGGGCCTATTTAGCCACCAGAGTCTACATGGCGCAGTTAGAGGGCAACACATTAGAGTGCTCTACAATTCACAGCCTTCTAATTTGCATTGAGGCATCAGTCCTTACTCTATGTCTCATTTAACGCAAGCACAAGTCTTTCTACTGAAACTGCTAACAAGGGTGCTAAATATGATGATAGCTTTTTATGATGAAGATACCTGGAAATTAGGAACTAAATTGAGACACCAACTAATTTCACAAAGACCACACAACAATCATCAAATAATAACTTTCAGCTACTGCCAGGTTGGGCTATTTTCAAAACTCAGAGGTGCAAGGCTCACTGTCCTGTTACTAATCAGTGCCATCAAGTCCTTCTAATTTGTTCACTTGACCATGTTGCTAGTGCTTAACATTAACAATGCTACAATAGCCTATATGCAGACCTCATTACTCCTTTTAATATTTTATCTTACAAGTTTTGTTCCTGATGGCTTCTAAAGAGGAACCCGTGCAGTATATGATAATGACAACATGCAAGACAGATCACTTTTCTTCATTAAGACTGGAGTCTTAAACCCGCCAATTTTTAGCTTGTTATAAAATACATACGACCCATTTCAGGAAAACATCTTTAAACTCATAACAAGCAGAATGGAACTGATTGTATTGGTCACTAGGAGTAGTTGACTTTGCCCATCATTTACAGTAGCCTTTGAATGGTACGCTGGAGCTACATTATTCATATAATTACTGGAGTTATTATGACATTAATGACTCTGCTGGAGTCTAAATGTGTGAAATTAAGTCACTAACAAGTGTAAATATCTTTAGTAATAAAGTCAATGAAAGGTCACTACACTGTGCACACGAGTGCACACGCATGCAAAGAAAGCCAGTGCGAATTCTGTTCTCAACAGAAGATGTGAAGTTTGATGGTATGATACATTGACTACTATTCCAGATTTGTGAAGAATTAATATTGATAATTTTGTCATACTTTTTTCCAATCAAATGTTCCCCAGTCCTGATCTTGTTATACTGCAGAAAAAACAAATAGGGCCTCTTTTTATTTTAAACAAGCAATGAATAAAACTAAGGCAGTTGGGAAATTCAATTCAGTTTGACATGTGCCAAAATGTTTGGCAGCATATCTGAACTTTATCCATCCTCTTGGTTCTGCATAGTTGAGCAGAACAAGATTTCCAGCTTCAGGTAGGCCAAAAATACCATGAAAGCAGAGGGCCAGATCTTCAGCTGATGTATGGATGCAGATTTGCAGTGGATGCACTTTTTTTTTTTTTAATAGAAGCATGCGAATATGAAGTATAATGGAGAAAAAAGATATCCAAGTGTGTTGGAACCTCAGGGTATGTCTACACTACGAGAGTAGTTCGATTTTAGTTAAATCGAATATGTGCAATCGATATTAGAAAGTCGAACGTGTGTGTCTACACTAAGGACAGTAATTCGACTTTGTCAGTCCACACTACCAGGGAAAGCGTCGACATTGGAAGCAGTGCACTGTGGGCAGCTATCCCACAGTTCCCGCAGTCCCCGCTGCCCAGTGGAATTCTGGGTCGAGCCCCCAATGGCTTCTGGGTAAAAAATTGTGGCGAGGGTGCTTTTGGGTAACTGTCGTCATCCGTCAGTCACTACCGCCCTGCCTCCCTCCCTGAAAGCGCCGGCGGGAAATCAGTTCGCGCACTTTTTGATCAGTGACAGCGCGGACGCCACAGCACTGCGATCATGGATCCCGCTGCGACCATCGCTGCAGTTGTGGCCGTTCTCAACGCCTCGCACCTTATCATACACCTTTCCCAGAGGCAGATGCAGAGAAATCAGGCGAGGAGGCTACGGCAGCGGAGTGAGGGCCTGAAGTCGGAGAGTAGCACAGAGCTGTCAGAAACCACGACACCCAGCGCCGAGGACATCACGTTTGCAATGGGGCATGTGGATTTTGTTGAACGGCGATTCTGGGCCCGGGAAACAAGCACGGACTGGTGGGACCGCATAGTGCTTCAGGTCTGGGATGAATCCCAGTGGCTGCGAAACTTTCGCATGCGGAAGGGGACTTTCCTGGAACTTTGTGAGTTGCTGTCCCCTGCCCTGAAGCGCAAGGACACCCGCATGCGAGCAGCCCTGACTGTCCAGAAGCGAGTGGCCATAGCCCTCTGGAAGCTTGCAACGCCGGACAGCTACCGGTCAGTCGCGAACCACTTTGGCGTGGGCAAATCTACCGTGGGGGTTGTTGTCATGCAAGTAGCCAAGGCAATCGTCAAGGTACTGCTGTCAAAGGTAGTGACCCTGGGAAACGCGCAGGCCATCATAGATGGCTTCGCTGCGATGGGATTCCCAAACTGCGGTGGGGCTATAGATGGGACTCACATCCCTATCCTGGGACCGGGCCACCAGGCCAGCCAGTACATCAATAGAAAGGGGTACTTTTCAATGGTGCTGCAAGCACTGGTGGACCATCGGGGACGGTTTACAAACATCTACGTCGGATGGCCGGGCAAGGTTCATGACGCTCGCGTGTTCAGGAACTCTGGTCTGTTTAGACGGCTGCAGGAAGGTATTTACTTCCCAGACCACAAAATAACTCTTGGGGATGTGGAGATGCCTACAGTCATCCTCGGGGACCCAGCCTACCCGCTAATGCCCTGGCTCATGAAGCCCTATACTGGCGCCCTGGACACAGAAAAAGAACTGTTCAACTACCGGCTGAGCAAGTGCAGAATGGTAGTGGAGTGTGCTTTTGGCCGTCTCAAGGGGAGATGGAGAAGCTTACTCACTCGCTGTGATCTCAGCGAAACCAATATCCCCATCGTTATTGCAGCTTGCTGTGTGCTCCACAATCTGTGTGAGAGCAAGGGGGAGACCTTTATGGCGGGGTGGGAGGTTGAGGCAAATAGCCTGGCTGCTGATTACGCCCAGCCAGACAGCCGGGCGATTAGAAGAGCCCAGCGGGACGCGCTGTGCATCCGGGAGGCTTTGAAAGCCAGTTTCAAGGCTGAGCAGGGTACCCATTGACTTTTAAGTTTGTGGACACAGAAGCTGAACTTGCCCCCGTTTCTTTACCCAGTTGCCGTCGACTATCCTCTCCAATTACATACCCCCTTCACCCCCTTCCCAAAAAATAAAATCTGTTCTGTTTTGTTCATGGACACCGTTGTCTTTATTACTGTTTTCACGGGAATGTTTTAAACCTGGGACGCAGACTGTGGCGGGGAGCGGGTTTAGGGTTGTGATGCAAATGATGCTTCTAAACTCCAGGAATGACAGGCTCCGCGATGGTGGACTGGTTGTTTCAACGGAGCCTGCCAGCCCTCCTGGCCGGGACTGCGTGTATGTGTCGGCTATGTGACTGTCTTGCAGGGGGAGGAGGGTTACAGATCCCCTGCTGCGCGGCTCTGTGATCCAGGGTAAGGACCGCTGCATAAGATCTGTAACTGCCCTCCCCCGCCACCAAGTCACAGAGCAACACCACCGCCCCCACCACACAGAACATGAAAACCACCTCCCAGACTGACCAGGATAACTAGTCACTGCACTGTATATGTGCCCTGCTGCTGCACCTGCCCCCTGCTAAAGGTGACTGTCCTGTCCAATGACCAAGGCCCTTCCCCCCCCTCCAGACAGACTCCCCTCCAAAAGAAGAGGATGGAAACAGAAATGAACAGAAACGTATTCTTTATTAACAACCGCACATGGAACGGGGGGGTGAAACTTGGACGGGGTCTTGTGTGAGGCGGGTAGGAAAGGACTTTTCAAATTTTGGGGAATGAGAGCCTTCTAGTGGTAGAGCAGTCCGCAGGGGTGGAGTGAAATTTTTCCCGGCCCCTTCCACCCCTCCGTGTTTGGACTTTGGGTGAGGGGGGTATGGGACTTGGTGGCGGGGCAGGGCAGTTACAGAGAGACTGCAGCGGGGCTCTCTCCTCCTGCCTCCGGTCCTGCAGAACATCCACAAGGCGGCGGAGCGTGTCCGTTTGCTCCCTCATTAGTCCAAGCAGCGTTTGAGTAGCCTGCCTGTCCTCCTGTCGCCACCTCTCCTCCCGTTCAATGTTTGCCCGGTGCATTTGGGACAAGTTCTCCCTCCACTGTGTCTGCTGGGCTGCCTGTGCTCGGGAGCATTCCATTAGTTCAGCAAACATGTCTTCCCGTGTCCTCTTCTTCCTCCTCCTAATGTGCGCTAGCCTCTGGGCAGATGTGGCTGTGGGAATTGGAAAAAGGGAGTGAATTCCTGAGACAGAGCAATGTATCTGTGAACAGAGAACATAGTCTTTCTCTGTGAACAAGACCATGCAGAGCACCTATCACACGCGCACTGAGGACAAGGTCGAATTTTCGGCCCTCGCCTACAGTGCCTGCGGTCTTGCTGTGGCGAGCTGAGGAGCAGGGCAGGACACCGGACTTTGTCTAGATGGCAAACATGGTAAGCCGTAGACTTGTGGCCGCTTAAAACTTTAAGAGTGGCACTGGCCTCCTTTCACATAGAAAGCAATGCGAGTCTCTGCTGGCAGCAATCCTGCAAGCATGAACTCTGGCCCTGTCCCAGCCCCTCGCGGCTGTAAACCGCGTGGCTGTAAACCGGCGGTTGCAGTTCTGTAAAGGGACGGGCAAGCAGTCCCAATACTAACTTTCCCCTACCTAATTCACAGCAGGGAGTCATGCCTGACATCACCCTCCTGAAGGTCTCCGAGAGCCAGAAGGAGAAGATGCTCCGGGACAGCCTGCAGAAACCGGGGCCATTTGCTGCACTGCTGTGCAAGGCCATGATCCCGGAGTACCTGCTGGCGTTGTGGCAGGGAAACGTGTCCTACCACGGGGGGCCTAATAAGCTGTCCCTGCCCAGGAACCTGCTGATGAGGCTTGAAAAACACCTGCAGGAGGTGTATGAGGAGTTCTCCCCGGAGGATGTCGCCTCGATCCCCGGTTACATTGACCAGTTCTTGGCTTAGGTGCCCTTGGAGGGACAAATGACTGCAGGGTTTTGGGCACTATAATCATGAAGCGGACATTGTGAGATTTTTTTAAAATGGTTCGGACTATATATTGAGGCGCCCAAAGACGGAGTAATCATGATACACTTTGCACTGATTCCCCTTTTGTTTGACTTTCCTGTTTACATGTTTTTAAGCACTTTACCCACTGTTAATATTTTCAATCTTCCTGTTTTGTTGCAAATAAATGTTTACATGTTTTAAAGCACTTTAGCTACTGTTAATATTTTAAATATGCCAGTTATGTTGTAAATAAATGTTTGGATATTTAAAACACTTACTGCTTGATCCTTCCCCTGAATCTGTGTCTGGGGTAACGGCTGGGGAGGGTTGGTAGGGGATCTCTGTCAGGGTGATGAAGAGCTCCTGGCTGTCGGGCAAATCAGCGGTGCCAGCGCTGTCGACTGCCTCGTCCTCCTCATCTCCTTCTTCATCTTCCCCGTCCGCTAACATGTAGGAGGAACCGGCCGCGGACAATATCCCATCCTCAGAGTCCACGGTCAGGGGTGGGGTAGTGGTGGCGGCCGCACCTAGGATGGAATGCAGTGCCTCGTAGAAACGGGATGTGTGGGGCTGGGATCCAGAGCGTCCGTTTGCCTCTTTGGTCTTCTGGTAGCCTTGTCTCAGCTCCTTGATTTTCACGCGGCACTGCGTTGCATCCCGGCTGTAGCCTCTCTCTGCCATGGCTTTAGAGATCTTCTCATAGATCTTTGCATTCCGTCTTTTGGAGCGCAGCTCGGAAAGCACGGACTCATCTCCCCACACAGCGATGAGATCCAAGACTTCCCGATCCGTCCATGCTGGGGCCCTCTTTCTATTGGATTGCACGGCCATCTCTGCTGGAGAGCTCTGCATCGTTGCCACTGCTGCCACTGCTGCTGAGCTCGCCACGGTGTCCAAACAGAAACTGCGCTTCAAACTGCCCAGACAGGAAAAGGAATTCAAATTTTCCCGGGGTGTGGCTGGTCAGAGCATCCGAGCTCGGACTGCTGTCCAGAGCGTCAACAGAGTGGTGCACTGTGGGATAGCTCCCGGAGCTATTACCGTCGATTTCCATCCACACCTAGCCTAATTCGATATGGCCATTTCGAATTTAGCGCTACTCCTCTCGTTGTGGAGGATTACAGAAATCGATTTAAGGAGGGCTCTATGTCGAACTAAATGGCTTCGTGGTGTGGACGGGTGCAGGGTTAATTCGATATAACGGCGCTAAATTCGACATAAAAGCCTAGTGTAGACCAGGCCTCAGAAACTAGTTTCAAAATTTGGGAGAACATTTGAGTTGGTCCCTATGCCTTAACCATTACAGCCATCTGTACTTTTACCCAAACAAGGTAATAGATATGGATTATTTTTAATTAATCATAAAATGCTACAAGTGTGCACGAAGCTTTACAAATGTATATGACACAAGGACCCTGACTTTAAGTCTTACAATCTTATTTAGGCAAATATACAAGACAATACATTGCAATACTTCAATAAAAGAAAATGCAGTGGCATTATTGGTGAGGAGACCAGTACAGGAAAAGCTTGAAAAAGCGTAAGGTTTATAGGACGGATCTGGAGGAGGAGCAGAGCATTCTGCACAGGAAAGTGTAAGGCCTGGTCCACACTAACCCCCCACTTCGAACTAAGATATGCAACTTCAGCTACGTGAATAACGTAGCTGAAGTCGAAGTACCTTAGTTCGAACTTACCGCGGGTCCAGACACGGCAGGCAGGTTCCCCCGTCGACTCCGCATACTCCTCTCGCGGAGCAGGAGTACCGGCGTCGACGGCGAGCACTTCCGGGATCGATCCGGGTTCGATTTATCGCATCTAGACAAGACGCGATAAATCGATCCCAGAAGATCAATTGCTTACCGCCGGACCCGGAGGTAAGTATAGACGTACCCTAAGAGTAATTATTTGTGTAAGGGGTAACATGGAGGTAGATGCAAAGGAGAGTGGGGAGCTATGTGAAGGGAACATCTGGGAGGAGGAGAAAAGGAAGAAGTGAGAGGAGCAGAAAAGTTAGAATTGTGTAGTGCTTTAAAGGCAAAGATAAGAAGACTAAATATTGATGCAGAAGAAGAAAAGAAGGTAGTAAGGCAACTTGAGGAGAAAGGCAATAGGACTGGAGCATCAGGAGAAGCTGATTATCTTAGCAGCAACAATTTGGACTGACTGGAGTGGGGAGAGGTGTGACTGATTTTTTTAAATATTTATAAACCATCCAAAATATGCTACAAAATATCTTACGGGATTTATAGACAAATAAGGACTCAGGGCCCAATTCACCATTGCCTTCATGTGAAATCATATATATCAGAGAAAAATAAGTGTAAAAACTCTACCTTTCTGATTTAAGAGTATTTTACACTCATTTTGCACCATTGTAAATGGCTGCACAAGGTACCTGGTAACAGTGAATCGGTCCCCTCTGGTCCCTGCTGCAAATAGCTCACAAATTAAGTAGTGTGGAGAATTCTGTACTGGAAGCCACAGATGACTAAAGTAAAAACCAAAGTTCAACAGCAAAGATAGAGAAAAAAAAAAGAAAGATGGAGAAGAACTAACAATTCAAATGACCTAGTAAAGAGTAAATATAGGTTGAAAAAATTCCCCATAGTGGGACCTGTATAATAGGCTGTGGAATAGTCTACTAAAGGCAATGTTGTAAACCCTTATTTTGGGACATTTAAAATCAGTCTAGATTCAAAATGTACAGTGGAAAATAATACTGCATTGGAACAGGGATGGACTCAATGACCTAATGGGTATTTTCCATCTCTAACATTTAGGATTCAATGGTAAGAAGAGAGAGGATACAATTATTATTCTCTGATCATCAAATAACCATTTTTTCTTGTAATCTGAGCCTCCGTTCATCCTGCCTTATCTAAATCACACATTCACATTCATTCTCTTCCTCTTACATCAGAGGGATTACACCAAGTATCACACATTCTACTTCTTTCTCTAAATACTATTTTATGTCTGTATTTCTCCATTTTCCTGTACCATTTCTTTGATGAGGGACAGAGATGCCAAAATGTGTGTACCTAGACATGAAACTGCTTCACCACCTGGGTAGCCCACGCTGGATTAAGGTCTCAATAGAGTAGGTCCTTGGTCTAGGGCCTGGGCCTGGAATCATATGATGTTACCAGAATCTCAATTTCTTTCTTTTTCCTTTAAAAAAAATGTTTTTAGACCTCATGGTTGAGTGGAAAAAAGAGCCAGGCATAACTCATGAAGTGATGGCTGCCCAAGTCTGCAAACAGCCTAAAAGCATAAGTCACATGTAAGCTACCCCACTTATCTTAATGGGTTAACTTTAAAATCTGCTCCTCTAGTGGAGGAGAAGGGGCACTTCTGCTGACACTATCTCATTAGATGACTCTGTTTATAGGGGTCCTCATGTCACACCATCACAACTCTGCTGAGGTGCTAGAGGATTTAGTCCCTACTCAGAGTTCTCTGCTCGGGAGATCAGGGCTGAATCCTTCCTCCTCCAGGAGGGACCCAGCCCACCCAAAGACACAGGACTGGCGGCCTTAGGAGGGAGGCTAAAGGGGAGTGGTGACAGGCTCCGCACTAAATCAGGAGACAGTTCATGAGGAATGTTTCTGCTACTGCTCAGACGGGGTTGTGTCTGGATCCCCAGATTGCCTGAATCCACTCTTCCAGGTAGCTAGTGAAGAGGGAACACACTACCTCTCCCAAGGAAGAGAAAGGAACAAAATAATTCCTATTCTTGAGACCTTTGAAAAAAATCTTTTAGGATTTCTTAAATGTTTTTGTTAATGGGGATATTTCTTGTTTCTAGAATTTCAAAGCAAAGAACCAATTACTATTGAGAATTGCTCACCATGTATTCTGCCCTGTCCTAGGTCCTTCTGGGCCTACTTATAGAGTTTTATTTTTACCACTTACAGTTCCACAGTGTTCTGATGTTGAGCAGTAATTAGCAAAATTCACTCTGACCTGACCTGTGGTTAGAGAGCATTTTACCAGTTTCTATTCAGTAGCAGGGAAGATGGGGGCACAGTGGTGCTGGTAGGCTGCTCAACAGTGCTGGAATGGACATTGTATTTTAACTGCTCTTTGGAGATTTCAAACTGTTTTAGCAAAAGGACTAGGGAATTGAGGTCAGTTGTAGGTCATATTCTTTACAAATTGGAGGGAACAGAGAGAAGAGGAAAAATGATTAAGGGAGTGGAGGGATTGCAATAAAAGTGAATATTAAAAGATGTATGTATAGCTTAGCCTAATTGTCACTCATGCAGTCACTCCGGAGAGACAGACCTCCATTCAACTGCTCAAGCACACCTGCAACAGAACTTCCCACATTCTAGGTCTGTGCAGAGAAGAAAGGAAAAGGGGCTGCACACTTGATACTGCCAGAAAGATGGGTCAGGACTGGGCAAGGAGGGACAGAAAGTGGGGCAGAGCTTTGGCTTCTCCTGCCTCCCAATGCACAAGCTTGTGAAATTGATCTGACCCATGAGGGTGGGAGTCTTGGGTGGTGGTGGGGAAGTAAACCCCAGCATGTAAAGGCTACAGTACATTACTTCCCCCGGGAACAAGGGAAGTGCAGGGAAGGAATTGGGGCTCCTCCTGAGGTGACTCAGCTGTATGCCACTTCCTACACATGGCTGAGCTAGGAGGTAGGTGATAACTGAAAACAAGCCTTTGAAGGCGGTAAAACCCAAGAAGGTAAGCCTTGTTTAAGTGATAAGATATTCTAGAGGGCATGCAACAAGGAACAATGGGAAGGAACTCAACAAAATAAAATGTAGGACAAACATTAGGGAGAAAAAAAACCCCTCTTAACAATGGCCCAGGTTCTGTTACTGTTCCTCACATGAGCAGCTTCTCACCGTACAAGCTGCCCTACTGACTTCAGTGGTGCTACTTGCAGAGTAAGGTAACACAAAGTAACAAGGGCAGTGTCTGTCCCAGTGAGATATATTCAATTATTAGGGCTGTAAGAAAATCACAGGTGGCAATTTTGTTGTTGAAATTGCAACTTTTAATACACATGACAACTTTGTATAGTTTCTACAAATATTAATATGATTGCAACCCAATACACCAGGTTGCAATGACACTCATTCAGATTTGGCCTGGCCACCCATCTGGCATGACAGAGAAAGGCTGGGCTAAATCTGAGTGAGTGGCATTGGAACCCGATGCACTCAAATTTGGCCCCACACCAAAACCACAACTTTAATAAACTGTGGCCGCAACTTTTGAATCAAAAAAATATCACAAGTTTCTTACAGCCTTATCAACTGTGTAATGATTTCTCCAGGGAAATGGCTAAAGGTATATTACTTGAGACATTTAAACTAGATTGGACAATGTTCTTGCAAGTTTATTATGGAAACAATCTGTAATGTCAGAGGGAAAACAATAAAACGATCAGGTAATACATGTCTGACATCATGCTTTTCAATGGGTAGTATAATGGTTTCAGCAGATGCTAACTGTATCACACTTAAATTACTCCCAGTCTAAGCTGGTATAATTGTACAGTGGCATTAATGCAGAGATGGGCAAACTAGGGTCCGTGGGCCACATCCGGCCCATGGGACCTTCCTGCCCGGCACCTGAGCTCCTGCCCTGGGAGGCTAGCCCCCCAGCCCCTCCCCTACGGTTCCCCCTCACCCGCAGCCTCAGCTCACTACGCCGCTGGCACAATGCTCTGTGCTGCGTGGTGGCATGGCTGGCTCCAGCCTGGTGGCAGGTTGCCTGTCCTGGTGCTCTCGGTGACGCGGCTGTAGCGCCGCCAGCCACCAGTGCTCCAGACAGCGTGGTAAGGGGGCAGGGAGCGGGGGGTTTGGATAGAGGGCAGGGACTTCGGGGTGGTGGTCAGGGGTCGGAGCAGTCAGAGGGCGGGGAACAGGAGGCTTGAATGGGGGCAGGGGTCCTGGAGGGGGCAGTCAGGAATGAGAGGGGGTTGGATGGGGCGGCAGGGGGCAGTCAGGGGCAAGGGTTCCAGGGGCGGTCAGGGAGAAGGGGTGGTTGGATTGGGCAGAGGTCCTGTGGGGGGGCAGTCAGGAATGAGAGGAGGGGTTGGATGGGGTGGTGGGGGCAGTCAGGGGAGAGGGTTCCGGGGGCTGTCAGGGGACAGGGAACGGGGGGGGGGGCGGGGGTCCCCTGGGGGGGGGGGCGTCAGGGGGCAAGAAGCAGGAGGGGTCGTATAGGGGGCAGGGCTGGCCACGCCTGGCTGTTTGGGGAGGCACAGCCTCTGCTAACCGGCCCTCCATACAATTTTGGAAACCCGATGCAGCCCTCAGGCCAAAAAATTTGCCCGCCCCTGCATTAATGTGTATCGAAATAACTGTTGATCATACTGCCTTTGTGACGTGAGAGACGATTAATGACACCCACTGGAAATGAGAAAGGAGAGCTAGTAATGTAGCCCAGAAGACATTGTCATCTATTCTCTCATACACATGTTCACTTATATCATATGACTGTGAAAAGTCAGGTAAAAAATGGTGAAGTGCACAAGTTTTTGCAGGGTCTTGAGTGAGCAAAGCACATTTCCCAAAGTGGAAGAAAAGTCTGGATGGCTCAGGTATTGATTCTGGAAGATAAAGTTTTTTACTAGTCACCTGCTCAAATCCAGACCAGGTTGGTAGTTATAATTGCCAGAAATCATTGCTGCTTGTTTGCCTTGGCTAAATGAATGAATGGTCTCAGTTCAGTTCAAACATCCATACAATCAGCACCCATCTTGCTAGTGTCAAACGAGAGAGCAAGGACTGAAAGGGCACAGATGCTGAGCTTTCTTCTCTCCATCAGAATGGCCTGTCCTGATCAGAGATGAAGCACGTTGGTGGGGGTAATGAGGGGAAGCTTGTGCTGCTACATCTCCTGCTCTCTGTCCTCTGGAGAGTGTCTTGGGGGGCCAGAAACATGGTACTGTTGATGATTACTAATTTAATTTAAAAATATGAAAAAGAAAATAAAACCCGAAACAGAAGGCTGGATCCTACTCCATCATTACATCCCAGCTATTGGAATGGCCTTTAAGGGATGTCAGCAGACAGGGCACACTATAGCTGCCCTAGGAATACTCTACTTTATGTCTGGGAGTAGCCTGCTGCTCTACTGGCTCCTAATTTTATAGGGGGTTTATAGCCACCTTTATCCTGCTCCCTGCTGAGCAGCACCGAGCACAGCTCAGATGAAGAACAGGAGCCAAATCAGATTATTTTTCAAACTGGGATTGCAATCTCCTCTTGTGACAAGTGATGACAAATTTCCACCCCCCATAAAATCTAGTGTTGCCAAAGAATAAAAGTTTGCTAATTTTGCTGCAAAAAGCAACAGTCATTGGTGGAAATACTGTGGATACTTTCTAAAAGGCACAGTCACAAAGCCAAAATTTAGCTATATGTCCAGAAGGGTAGGTATCTGAATGCTCAGCTAGTGTCTTCCTATACTAAGCTCATGTCACAAAAATAAAAATAATTTTGTAACATAATATTTAAAGTTATTACTAAAAATAAGAACATTTCATTTAAATACTAACTAGTAGATCTAAGAAAAATAAGGATGTAAGATTGATTAAATAAAACTTTACTAAATAAGTTTAAAAGAGGGAATTTGTGTTATGATTTGGATAGCTCTCATGTCTCTTTTTTAAAACAGGAAGTAGAGCTCCATTGTCAGTTAAGATTATTCATGTGAGTATTTCTGATCTCCAAAGGTAAATTCAACAGCAATTGAATTTTTAGGAACTTAGGCACTTGATTAAAAAGAGTAAAATATCTGTATTGTAATAGCAAAGAAGCAAGCTTATCTTTACTTTTTATTATTAAAGGAAAAAGAAAACCCAAACAGACCCTAATTGGATTTCATTGCAGCTGCATGCAGTTCTTGTTGCAGGACCCTTATTTTAAAATGTCTTGAAATATCTGTATCTGTTCAAAATGCAGCAGTCTACAAAATAGATGTTGCTCATTCTCTACACAAAAACCATCACTTCAAAAGCCTTTGATGAATATGAACACAATCAAGGGCATGTGAGATAGCTGCCATTTAGTTTAGCCAAAGCAATCCATGCCAACAGCAATAAACCTATCAAACTGTCATAGAGTCAAGCTGTGAGAAAAAGAGTCTTGTGATTATATGCAATAGTTTCCTTCAGTGGTTTCATAATTTCAATTTTTGTAACATTTCAAGATTTCCAATACTTATAGTAGGAATATTTTACTATAGAATATGTTCCCTGTGAGCTACTATCAACAACTTAGTGTATTGGCTTTTTTCCCCATCATTGAATCAAGCACAGAAGCTCATCAGAGAAGAAATATTGTGATTACATTCATATATAAATTATTTAAAGAGGTTCAGCCAATCAAAACAGAGATTTAAGCATCTATTTTCTGTGATATGTGCATATCATTCCCATTAAAAGGACACAGTCATGGTTGAGGAGCCTGAAATTGAACCTACTGCTAAAAAATAAAATTTTATATTTTTCTTGAGTCTGAAGGGCTTGTGTCCTTCAGTAGTGACCGTTCTGGACAATGAAAGTGGGGGACAACACACACATTGTGATGGAGGATGTAAAATGAGAAAAATTAGGTGATCATCAAGGCTAGACACACATAATCAGGGGTACAGAGCAGAGGCACAGACAAGATCAAGGAAGTTAAAGACAAACTCTCTTTTTAATTGTTCTGCCCGAAAGTTTTCCACTATTTATTAGACTTCTTCAAAGATATGGAATTTTTGAAGCTCAATGAATATTTTTCTCATATTCATTTTATGTATCAGAATTGCTGCTGGTATTTCACAATAGTGCTGAAAAGGGTGCACTGCAAGCAAGTAGCAGGAACAAGAGGGAAAGGTTTCTCTGCTCTGCAAAGCACTGGGTGTTAGAAATATGCTATTTAAAGAGAGGGCAGAATAAGACTTAGCATCAATAAGAAGCCAGAATGAAGTCAGAGTAAGAGAATGGGTGAGGTTTTCCCCAAGTCCCAGCTTATCAGGGATATTATTTAGCAAAGGTCTGTAACTGAAACACCCACTGCCTTCTGGTAGCCTTGAGTATTTCTGAAACACCTGCAGGTATGCCAGACCACTGCACTGCTTAGTTTTACAGCACTCTATGCAAAGTTAAATGTGTGGGTGTTCCTCACCACCCAATGCCAGGTCCCCCCCCTTCACCTTCAAAACACACTTTATTATCCCACTATCCACCTGTCCCCTCAGGCTGTGTATGGACACTCAAAAAAGCAGGGCAGCAATTGATTATTGAAAATTAGAAAACAGTCTCTGATAACTGTGGGAACAAGAACAGGTGAGCAGAACTGTGAAGTCCAATATGGTTGATCTAGGACCCACTCTGACATAACTATTCCAGCGAGCTGTGGCTGATTCTGCTTCATCTTGCTGACGCTCCTGACAAGCTGGATGTTATGCCAGGAGAACAGCTTAGTGGAGAGGTCAGATAAGAATTCTACTTCTGGAGCAGCAGCACCAGTACTGCCACCAGCACACTTTATGGAAGAGAATTACAGGCAGCAGGCCCTGATTCAGCAAAGCACTTAAGTACTGAACTTTTACTGGCTGCAATGGGACTTAAGCATATGCTTAAATTTAACCACATGCTTGCTGAATTGGAGACCTAGGGAGAGAAGGGCGGTCAGTTCAGATGTAATGTTTATGGTGCTGTGGTGTGGGACAGTGTTAGAATGCGGGAATATCTTGAACAGCAAGGTTTTACATGACTGCAGGTTGTAGTGAGTAGTATTGACTAAAGGCTATCATTCTTTGACATCATTCACAAAACATGGCAATCTCACTATTTCAGGAAGATGATAGCTTTGGAGAATCATACCATGATCCCAGTTTCAGGGCCGGCTCCAGGCACCAAGCACCCAAGGTGCTTGGGGCGGCACCTGGAGGGGGGCGGCGCGGCGCTCTGGCTGCCGGGGGGAGAGCCGAGCCGAGCCCCAGCCGGGGCTCGCCGCCCT
>NW_020664417.1:41685900-41725971 GCF_002925995.2 Terrapene triunguis | reverse complement strand
CCGGCGCTCTGCCCGGCGGGGGGGGGCCCGGGGCGCCCCCCGGGGCTGGGGGGGGGCGCCCCCGGTGGCTTTTTTGCCTCTCCCGGCAAAAAAGCCAGAGCCGGCCCTGCCAGTTTATCATACACATTTCTGATAATACAACAACTTCTTCAGAAGTTGAATTTTTATAAGCAGTGTTACTTAGAATAATGAAAAAAAAGTGGTTCCAGTGAGGTAGGAAGTCATACATATGTTCAAGTAATTCCATAAACACAATCGGACAAATGTTCTGATACCTGAACTACCTGCATTTACCTGAACCTGTTTGCCACATACTCATTACAATTAAGGTTTTGATTTTTTACAGCTTGGTTTTCTCATTCTGACTTTGTTGCTGTTGCTGGCCTTGTGTCTTAAAGTATGTCCTGGTTGGTGCATTCCACTAGGATTCATAAATACAAGTGAAGCCTGTAACTCAACTATCCAACATTACGAAGTGGACCCGTGAGTGAATTCTTTTTGTTTAAGATGAGGATTGTGATAAAGAGCTCACTTAAAATATTCTGCAGATTGACCTCTGAATCTTAGGATGTTTCTGGTTTGTACTTCTAATTCTTTTCTGATTGCTGTTTCCTTCATTCATAAGCTTCCTTGGTGGCATCACATAATTTTCTTTATTCTCTCCCTCACTATGTTATTTCTGGTGGTCATTTTGCTGAGAGGTATTTGCATAATATTATTTCACTTTTTTTAAATACCCACGCTCATATTTCTTCCTTTCCTATCCCATCCCCTCTGTTATTTTGGTCATAGTTTCTGCTTAGCAAACCTACTATACATAACTTTCTAGTCTCCCGGTAGTGAATTTTGTATGGGTATACTTATGTCTTGAATCTGATTACCAAAAAGTTAATTAAATTAAAACAGATTCATATAATGTGGCTCATTAAAAATATCTGAGCTTCTTTTTAAATATTTGGCAAACATTTAGTTACTTTGATGTCAGGAATTTTTGCTCTCATTTTATGTCATTATACTCATGATTTACTTTTTATGTAATGGTTAACTTTAAACTATATTAAACAGAATTTAAAAAGGAAAGAAATTAAAGTAACCCAGGATAATAAATATCAGAGGTCTTGCCTGCAAATTTTTCTCTAGGGGCTATCATAATAGTTTGAACTCCTTGCATTAGGACAGTAAACCATGCTTATTTTGTTTTGTTTTGTTTTTTGGCTTTTTTGTTTGTTTGTTAGGGCTTGATACAAAGCTCATTGAAGTCAATGGGATTCTTGCTAAGATTGGGCTCCTACTTTAACTCCTCATCATAATGTAAGAAATAACTTTAGCAATATCATTGCAGATAATAGTTTTCATTCTGGTATATGTTATAAGTACATTCTTTTCATAAAGTATCCTCTCTACTGTGTGTTTTGTAAGTATCTTTAAAACATTTTACATCAGTTGCAAGAAATAAATTTTAAATGTATACATTTATCTGTGCTGAACAGTAAAACAATGTACATATAACACCAATACTCACAAACCCTAATGGCCAAAAGGTTGTCCTTTTAAAAAATAATTTGGTTTACTGCCATTTGATTTTTGCCTCTGAATCACACTTACACACTCCATTCCTCAACTCCTGTGAAAAAGATCTGTGAACAATCATCTCCCATTTAAGTATATTTTTATGACTCAAACTTTAAATATTGAGCAAGAAAGATTTAATCAATTATTCAATTTCTACTACCACCCTAGGTTCTTAAAATACAAATAAGAAAAAAGAACAGCTAACAAACTGCAGTGTTATTGCATTTAGTTTGGCAAATTTATCTTTCCTTTATGTGTTTAGAGTTTTTATTTCACTGTGCAAGCAAATTTCAACTGACAAGTATTTTTCTGGAGCACTGCCAGAGCCGAAGGGAAAAAAAATCTAAGATTTCAAAAGGCTAAAATATCTAAAAGGACATCTTTATGGTCTCAAATGTTTTTTCTGTAAACTACTAGAGAAAGTTCCTCTGTTGTCTTAGTCCTAAAGTGCAAATGTATAACAACAAAGTTTAGCAGACTAGAATGGCTAAATGAGATATGATGCTCACTTTATATGTGCGTGTCTCTCTCTCTCCATACTGTATGTACACACACACACACACAAATGGCTATTTGCATGTGACAAATTCTAAAATCATGTGATAAATTGTAAACATCAGGCACCTGTTATTGCTTCATTACACTTTTTTTTTTTTTACACTAATCCATCTTTTCTGGGATTACTAACATCCAACCCCCTGAGAAGCTTTCAGATGGATACTTTTTTTAAAGCAGCAACCACAAAAATGCTGGCTTCCAGCTATGCAGGAAGTGTGCCCTGCCTCAGTGCTTCAAAGGTTGGCAGGAAACCCTCTCCACCTTGCTTATCCTCCCTCTGCGAGTCATACGTTGGTCAGATTAGTGGGCTTCAATACCACCTGCTGGGAAATAACTATTTGTCAGGAATGTAGGTAAAGACATAATGCCGTCTTTCATTTTGTGTAGTAATTCAAACCTGTGCAAAGTGAATGAAAAATGGGTGCTAAATACTACCAAATCATAGTGTGTGTCAAATACTCCCATAGTGCTTTACACCCATCTTCCATTTACTTTACATAGGTGTAAATTACCACACAAGACAAAAAGCAGTGGAGAGTCAAGTGCACAAGTAGCAGTGTGTGGTCTGAAAGCATAAGTGCTGCTGGCAACATCTGTGAAGGATCTTCTAGCCAATTCAGTATACATACATATATACATACATGCTCTTCGTGAAAGAGATAAGCTTTTGGGCTCCACAGATCAAGAGCTCTTTCACCTTGTCTGTCTATTACTATAACCTCAGTTTCATGAATCTTTATTTCTGATGGAATTAATTTTCAAAAATAAAAACAAAGAATGCCATACGTGGGTAAGGGAGTAAAATGGGTGACATCCTTCAAAATGGGGTACAGTTGACAGGTTTGTAGGTACATTCTGAATTGCCTCTGGTGAGATCTATCCATCTGAAATTTACTTGAGATATGTCAGTCATGGTTAACAATGGAATTTCGCAGTGTAGCACCAATTGCCTTAACTGGAATCACGGAGGAATTTTTCTCCTATGGCAAACTGGGCAAGTAATGGAGGGGGAGGAGATTGTTGCCATTCAGAGGTTGCCATACCCATAGTTTGATGTTGTTAGATTATTTGGAGTGGTTCCATAGGATATGGCCACAGCGTGCTGCACTTTGGCAGTTCCCAGCTGGTGGATAGACTCTTTAGAGCCACGACCAGAAGGCATATATAAGAGCAGTCTCACTCCTAGCTATTCTAATCTATCTGGGGCTAGAAAAACTGGCCCCAGAATCACATAGCCATAACTAACTCTCCCACGCAGCTAAGAATCTGTCCCATTGTTTTTAGCGGAAAATGGAAAAGGATTTTAAAGAGGATAATGATAACAATGATTATTATTACATATGCAATTACTGTGATTGTGCATGTGCAAATTATGGCTCTGATCCTGCAATCAGATGTGTACAGGAAATCCCTATGCTTGCATGCCCATGAAGTCTGCCTGCACAAATTGCATTGCCGGATCAGAGTCTATGTGTGTGTAATTCTGCAAATATTGCCCTAAATACTTTTTAAAAAGTTAAATAGTTATTTTACATTAAATTTACTTAATACAGTCATACTTTTACTACAGTGAACATATCCTATCTATTTACATGTTTGTTGGCTATCTTTATTTAACCAGATTATGTGCTTCTTGAAAAATATTCCTAAAAGTCTACAGTCTGACTTGTTTCTGGTACAACTCCATTGGCTTCAAGGATTAATATATTTCCTACTGCATATACAGAAAATGAATCAGGAGAACCAATGATTTTAAGTGATGTCGGAAAGAAAACTGATCTCTGAGCCACATTTGTTGACACTAGTATTGGAAAATAAGCAAAGCAAAACTAAGAACACATCTTGTTCTATAACTCAAGAATTAAAAGAAGGATGATTGTGTTGAACAACACTCTCATGTCCCTATTAGTACATAAAATATTTACAGCAATACTACTTTCTCCCTGTGACTGTCATATTTCCCTTGAAAAAATTAGCTTCCGCTTTTGAGAACTAAGACATTCTATGAACAAAAACAGCCTTCGGAAAGTGAGATGGCAGAATAAGACAGGATCCACACATCTGGTTTCCTGGGTGGGAGGGGGCTCATCTATCACAAAGGGACCTGAGCTTGCATCAGTTTCCACTGACATGGACCCCTGTGTCTGTGCTGAGTCCCGTAAACTTCAGACAGCGTTGGGGTCTAGTACAGGAACTTGGAAGCAGTTGTAAGGCAGGGAGCCAGAAGTACAATCACCCAGTGGCTTTTGGCTCAACCTCCACTTCCTAGCTTCTTTCCCTGATTAATATTGGCTAAGCTTCTTCGCAGCCAGTCAACAGCGGCTGTCCTGTGAAGGGCTGAGTGCTCTCTCACACAGACAGAAAAGACAGTAGTTATAGTCCCTTCTTCCTTCATGCTTAGCTCAGCAAAGCCTCTATGGGTACATCTATAATGCAATAAAAAACATGTGGCACACCAACTCTTGCAGCTCGGGACAATTGACTCAGGCTTGCAGGGCTTGGGTTGCAGGGATAAAAATTACAGAGTAGACATTCAGGCTCAGACTGGAGCCTAGGCTCTTAGACCCAGCCTGCCCATGGTTTCAGAGCCCAGGCTCCAGTCTGAGCCCAAACACATACACTGCAATTTTTAGCCCTGGAGCCTGAGCCCTACAAGCCTGAGTCAGCTGACCCAGGCCAGCTGTGGCTGCACTGAGGATCTTTTATGGACATGTAGACGTATCCTAATTTACTTCTCATGGCCAGCATGCCAGAGGAGGCTAACCCAGCTTCAAATCTCATGCTTGGTGCCCCATCTCCAACCCACGAATCACACTTATGATTCATCTCTTTGTCACGACTCAGATGACTTGAGGTGGAAGGATGTACATCAAGAAACAACCAACCCAGCCTATGTGTAATCTGAGTTTGTCTGAGTTTGCTTACTTGTCATTTTTGTGCACATTAGGAAATATATGGAACAGTAAAGTCATACTTGACATGATTTTGCACATTAGCACTGTTTTTTCCACAGTGAGGAGGGTTTGTTCTGAGAACGTTGGCATAAATAGTGGAATCTTAGTGAAAATCTATTTGGATAACACCCATGTTGATAATAAAATAATATCTAAATCATTAGAAGTGCTGACCAATAATACCAAATTCTACTATACAGACATGTTTTTTTCCTAAATTGTGGTTTTTAATAGTAGCACTGAAAACACCATTCTCAAGTTGTAGCTTTGCCTTTCAGACTATAGTATACTTTTTACCCATCTGAACATCATTAGTATGTGCACCTCAGGCTTTCTCTGGAGAACAAAATCACTGGGCTTCAGGAATCAAATATATGTGATTCTTTTTTTAAAGAAGTTTCAGGTAAATTATAAGTACAAGTATACACTGCATGTATGCTGTTTCATCTTGAGGGGAGCTCCTTGCAATCTGCCATTCAAGTCCTCCATAGAAAAGGACATGATCATACATGAAAAGAAAAGGATTAAAAAGAGAGAGAGAGAGAGAGAGAAGATCCTTAAATACCTAACTGTGCTTTCAGTACACCTTTGCAATCCTCATGAAGAAGGGACTGAAGGCACAATTAGGAGCATGAAGATCAATATTTTCAGTGGATGCAATGCACTAATATCATTCACGGCTTCCCAAATGCCACTAATAGCACCACCAGATGTGCTACTTATTTAAAAATCAAGTATCTATATAGCCTTTCCTCATTTAACTCTTAAGGTTCCAACTACAGCAGGAAGATACCAAATTTGAATGATTTGGTTAATGAGTGTGTTGAAATAAAATGCAGAAAGAAATGTAAATAAGATAGTTAGCTGTATAGCTTTATTTAGAACGCGTACTTTAAGTTACTTGTTTGTATTGTTTAACCCTCTTCCAAACTCCTGACAGAATATGTTCTAAGTAAGGATTTATAAAATATAGTCTTTATTTCTCCGAAAAACTACAGTAAGATAAATCTAAAATGAACACTTTTACTCTCACAAATTTAGGCCCTGATCCTCCAAACATGCATGTGTGTACCTTTAGCTACTCAGGTATTTCAGATTCAAAGAAAAATGCACGAGTCGCAAGCACATCTGGCAAAATGACTAACCAATGGGTGCACTCCCTTGTGGCTAGGTGTGGCACTGCAGGGTTTTCTCTCTCTAGTCCTGCCAACCCAGTCTGCTGGGTCCCTTTTTTCCTTGTGATTTGGCCCACTGGCCAGGCACCTTTGATCTCCCCCCCTTTTGGAATAAACCAGGATTTTCATTCAGTAGTCCCAGGGCCTCACACCAGGTCAATAGCCCAGATCCAGGCCCAGTAGTGCTCCTGGCACCTGGTGTTTTCCCACTAGTCTGCTTAGCGAAGTTGCAGGGGAACACAGTCCCTCCTGTTAACCTGGATTCCAGCAAGTGATTATGGTCTCTCTGGTCAGACCTCTTGCTTCTTCCCTGGGCTACTTCCTACATTGGCCCATCTTCTCCTCTGGGGGCTCTCATTCTCAGCAGGAGTCTGCTCCAGAGTCAAGCCCCTAGTCCCAGTTCTCAACATAACAAAGGAAAGCTAACTAAATTAATGGAAATAAAGAGTGACACCAGTTTCCTCTGTCCTACCAGAACCCTACAGCCATCTGTTCTACTGCTCTGTGCTTACAGGCAACCTAAGGTAGCCTGGCTCTCTGTTGTGCCCATCTCTAGGAGCTAAGAATGAGAGGTCTGTTCTGGCTCCCCCTACAAGACTGACAGAGCCCAAAGCTGCTCTTAAGCTTCTCCTTGCTTGGTGCAGGGCTTCTACACCCCATCACAGGAAGCACTGGTTTATTTTGGCTGACCTTTGTTTGAATTGGATCTGGGCCCCATTTATTGTTAATCTGGCACTGATAGTAGGGTAACTTAACAACATAGATTTCACCTTTTGTTTATCCAAACCCTAAATGAGTGTGCAGAACCCACAGTGATGGGAAGTCTGATAGAAGGAAGCTGGTAGTGGCAACTTTCTGTACTCTTGGAGATGGGGGTACACAAAAGAGCCAGCATCACTTGTAAAATAGGTGATGCTGGCCTTGTAGGTCCATGGGAACTACAGAAATCCGAGGGAAACTAAAGATAATCCTCCCCTGACATAACCTGCAAAGGATCAGGGTGGTGGAAACAGCACCTTCTTTCTTTAGGGTTAATTTCCCTTTAGTACAGTAGCAATTGACCTAGTGGCATACAATTAACAAGAGGTCATTGCCATTAGTAAAGCATTTCAATAAAAAAAAAGGCTACAACAAATAGGTCTAAATGGTCTTCCTACACAAGAAGCCTTCTCCACACAACCCTTGTGTAAGGCCTAGTGGGATTACAAGGAATGCTTCAGGTAAGAGCTCATAGAAACTAGCTTTCATGAGGAAGGCAATGTGGAAGCAAGAGTCCATGGTCCTGCATATAAGGAATGCATATTACACATCCTTTCAAAGGGTATAGCAATGGGTACTTCCACAGTACTCCAGGAAACAACATACCTGCTTAGAATAGTGAGTCACAGCACACATGACCCACTGAAGGCTATGGCTGAAAGGCATTTTTTAGCCCATATTCCACAACATGTTTCTCTCTCTCCTAACAATTAATATTCTGTCTCCTAACAAGAATATAGATTATGGGCATTCCTATGAGTCTTAATTTAATACTACACTTTTCCCCATATTAAACTATATATAATTTTCTTTAGCAGAAAAATAAACCAAAATAATTAAACCAAACCTAAATACACCAATATGAACAATACAATATTGTGTACAGCCCATATAATTTTCAGCTAGGAAATTTGTTACTGGAGAAATGATGAAAGAAGAAGTTACAAATGCATTTTAAGATAAAAAGTGATATTTTTAGCAGCCGTCACCTTTATTTAAAGATGGTGTCTGCAACAGTTAAACTACAGTGTTTTTACAATGTCAGATCTGTTGCTTTTGTAGAAAATTAAATGAAGCCCATGTTTACTTAAAATAGGATTGGGAACTGGCTTCTAATTTTTTTAATACTATTCATCTCTCATCAAAAAGTATTTTTCATATTAATCTAGTGAAAGCTACTTAAAGTAAAATCCAGTGTAAATAAGGATTTTTTGAAAAAAATCACTATATAAAGGAATTTATTGTGTCTTAGTTTTTACACTGTATGCAGAGGTACATCTATAGAAGAGATTATGTTGTAGGTAAATGAATCATCATATTCCCTAAATTACATACACCTTTGTATCTTTATGACAAAAAATTGTGAGCTGGCATTATCTTCTTTCAATTGCTCTGCATGCACATACCTTACAATTTGAGATATAACAAAATTAGTACATTCACATGCATTTTTAATCAGTGCATAGATCACTGAATACATATTCATCTCTAAGTAACAAACACTTAACTGGAATCTATTTCTGTAGAATAAGTAATACTGTAGAAGAGTAAAATATTTTTATCTGTAACATACAGTTAGAGCATCAATAGTATGTTTTTTTTCATATCTGTCAATGTCCATTCATACTCTCTGCCCATCTTGAGGAAAGATCTGAAGTCATGATGAGCATTTAATATACAATAAATGAATTCAACAAAAACTAAAAGTATGCATATTCCTCCCTCCAGAGGATTTCCAAATACTTCAGAAATATCAATGAAGTCTAATAAAACTCCTGTGATAAAGGCAAATGTTGCTGTATTATTTCTAGTGAACAGATAGGGAAACTGATGCACAGAAAGGTTAAGTGTAATGTCCAAGGTTACACAGCAAGTCAATGTGAAAGACATAATTACATTTCTTCTCTCAAAGCTGTGCACTAACAGGTGGACTATGTTGCCTCTCCCGTGACTGTCTGATACTGTATTCTAAGTGGTATACAATATTTTCTTACTTCAGCTACAGGTGTCCTTTGAATTTAAATATTCTGATTATAAAGGTAGTTAAATCGTGAAAAAATGCTTTTAGTAGTTATACAAGGACACAAAATCAAATTATATAGTTCTCCTGATGATGGCAGATATCAAATGTTCTTTCACCATATTAAAAATCTTAATTTATTTTGCAATTTGGGAAACAAATTTCAATATCTGTGTTTGTACTGTATTTGCCATTTTGATATATTATAAATTACATTTTTATCATCAATTTTAACAATACAATTTGTCCCCTAATGCCTATGCAACTGCTCCATAACATGAGAGCAAGGAGAAACATGTTTTAATTAATAAGTACATTTAAAATGAACAAAACAAAGAATTTTTAATGCAGCTTATTGTCAATCTTTGGAACTCATGACTGCAAGAAGTCATTGACATAAATAGTGTGGCTGGACTTAAAAATTGGCCATTGTTATTAACATTTGCAGATATAAAACCCAGGAGAATGTTATAAGAGTAACTAAATCTTATGCCCTGGAGTATGAAACAATTGCCAGTGGTTGTTAATAACTAATTCCCCTCCTCTAATCCAGCCTCCTCACACAACATTAGTTAGTTCACCTTCTGCTAAAGCAGGGGTCAGCAACCTTTCAGAAGTGGTGTGCCAAGTCTTCATTTATTCACTCTAATTTAAGGTTTCGCGTGCCAGTAATACATTTTAACGTTTTTAGAAGGTCTCTTTCTATAAGTCTATAATATATAACTAAACTATTGTTGAATGTAAAATAAATAAGGTTTTTAAAATGTTTAAGAAGCTTCATTTAAAATTAAATTAAAATGCAGAGCCCCCCAGACTGGTGGCCAGGACCTGGGCAGTGTGAGTGCCACTGAAAATCAGTTCACGTGCCACCTTTGGCACACGTGCCAGAGGTTGCTTACCCCTGTGCTAAAGCATGAAGTATACTGCAAGACACGGGATAGACAAATGATCTAATATGTGCCTTCCATTTAATTTGATAACATGAAATATTATCAAAACAGGAGATGCGTCTGGATATTGGATTCTGTCATGGTTTCAAAGGTTTGAGTTGATCTAACTTTAAAAGTCCAACCTAGACATATTTATTCCATGTGTACAGACAAATAAAACCCTTCCCGATTAGGTTTTCTACTGGCAAAATTCACATGACTAAACCGTCTTCTGCTGCAGACAGGTGTCCTTCTACATTCATTTGGCTGGCAACAAGGAAACAACTACAACGTCTCATTGCATATTCAAATGCATGTATTTCAACATTGTCTTTGCACCCTACTTGACAGAGAGTAGGCTCCTTCAGGTTCTCTCTCTGTTAGCTTCTGCAAAGAAACTGAGGTACTCGTGATAAACTGTCAATTTAAATGTCAAGTTGTTTTCATCAGTCACATCAACAGCAGGTCTTAGGCTGAATCTTTCCCTGGTTTATGCCAAGACTTTGCCTTAGTTTTGCTGCAAAACATGGAATTACCCTGTAAACTAATGTGAACTACCTTGCCCATTAGTTCACCAATTTCATTCAGAGTACTCTTCACCTGTTAGTGAACAAGGCAATGGTGCATATTATTCTTCCCTCGATGCACATCCCATTATCCTTGAGAGGAGAACACATCCCCCCTTGTGTGTATCCAAGATGAGATTCACAGAGATTTCCATTTGTGTTAACAAAAGGATTGCTCCTTCTCCACAGCATGTGTTATTTCTATATTCATATGAGAGGGAAGCCACAGACCCAGAGTTCAGAGCCGATATGAACTTCTCCAGAGTTCAAGGACATGCAGATTCAGGGTTGCAGTTAAACCCCATCTCTAATTCACACTTTGTTGTGAATATCAAGCACCAGATAAGGACACTCTGCTGTGCATTGACCCTGGAGAATTATATGCTTTCAACTGTCTAATTTATCTGCAGATGCAAGATCTTCTGTAAAATCTTTCCTAACAAACAGGAAGTTCCCCTGTCCATATTCAGAATTAAATTATATTGGTATAGAAAAACTTTTGGTTTAGATTAGCTCACATTCTATTTAACAAGGCTCCAGTTGAAGAGTGTCTATATTATAATTTAAATATTGCTGTGGATGAACATTGTATACTATCCAAAATATCCTGCATTATACAAGCAGAAAAATAATTACATATCTAAATGGACATATAACGTTAGCCTATTTGGCAGTGAAATCATATTTAGGATCCACTATTTAGTGATAGGAGGATATAATTGAATAAATAAATTTCATCTGCTATATATGTCAGTACATGAAAGTCAGTGATAAGAAGAGATATAGCATATTGATTTTGCTATGGACCACCTCTAAAATGTAGGTGGGTATTACATCAGCTTACATTTTCAATATCATGGTGCAGTTTAGAAATATAAATTGTTGTTTGGAAACCTCTGAAACCAACAGAATTGTAATCAATTTTTTATCTGTGCTTAGACACTGGAAGTCAGTGGTGGATTTTCTGTCCTCATTCTGCAGTTCTCTTGTTAAAATATTTAGGTGGCTCCCATGGGAAATACTATTGTATACCTAGGTTGAACCTGTTTACATTAGGAAGTGAAAGTCTGATCTTTGTATCCTGTTAGCCACAAACATATCCCAGTCTCATACTGTCACTTCCCCAGGGGGGTTATTGGATGTCACTTTGCAGCAGTTCTTGAATGTACAATACATAGTTCTATTGAATGGCTACAGGGACTGGTTGTTTCATCCTTTTTCATCCTTGATTAAAGTCTAAATGCAGCAAACATTTTTACATGATGTAGTTTCTATTCTAGAGGGAAAATACCAAACCAGTAGTTTAACTATATTCCCAATATGATACTCAAATGGTTCAGCTAGGAAGACAAAAACAACACTATAAGCTGGGAGAAATTTATAATAGCATATTCTGGGTGAACAGCACACTATAAAATTGACCTGAACTCCAAAATTTGTATATTTTAGATTTAAACTTTAATGTGTATGACCCCACCTGGGTTCTAAATATATATGCAGTGTTATAATGCAAATTACTATACAAATTTTACAGTTGGGTACTGTAAATTGATGCAACCACTCAAAGAAACATTTTTATGTACAATATATGGGTGTTCTCATTTTGAATTGCAGCACTCCTGTGCGAATCCGTTTAAAGATGTCTTAATCTGAGGATTTTATTTTTGTAGTAAAGCCATAAACATTCTGGCCAGACATTTTTTTTTCAGATTTACGGATAAACTGATGTGCAATGAAAATGACAACAAACATGCCATTTGAAATGAAGCTTAAAGCTTGTTTCCCAGTGTTCATGTAGAATACTTTCTTCAGGCTTACAAGTATTCATAATCTGAAGACATGATTTTGAAATATCTAATGAGGCTTCAATGACCCAGAAAACTCAGTGTATGGAAACAGCTTGAATTACTGAGCTTTGTTTATGAGAACCACAGAACTATATTATATATACATTCTTTGTGTGTGTGTGTGTGTGTGTGTGTGTGTATACATATATCTATATCTATAAATACACATACACAGTTTAATTATTGAAGCTTGTTTATGAGAGCCAGAGAACTACACACACAAATATCTATCTATCTATCCATCCATCCATCTAATCATAGGACAGGAAGGGACTTCTAGAGATCATCTAGTCCAGTCCCCTGCCCTCACGGCAGGACTAAGTATTATCTAGATCATCCCTGACAGGTGTTTGTCTAATCTGCTCTTAAAAGTCTCCAGTGACGGAGGTTCCACAATCTTCCTAGGCAATTTATTTCAGTGCTTAACGACCCTGACAGTTAGAGGAAGTTTTTCCTAATGTCCAACCTAAATCTCCCTTGCTGCAATTTAAGCCCATTGCTTCTGGTCCTATCCTCAGAAATTAAGAAGAACAATTTTTCTTCCTGCTCCTTGTAACAACGTTTTATGTACTTAAAAACTGTTATGTCCCCGCTCAGTCTTCTCTTCTCCAGACTAAACAAACCCAATTTTTTCAATCTTCCCTCATAGGTCATGTTTTCTAGACCTTTAATCATTTTTGTTGCTCTTCTCTGGACTTTCTCCAATTTGTCCACATCTTTCCTGAAATGTGGCACCCATAACTGGACATAATACTCCAGTTGAGGCCTAATTAGTGCAGAGCACAGCGGAAGAATTACTTCTTGTGTCTTGCTTACAACACTCCTGCTAATACATCCCAGAATGATGTTCACTTTTTTTTGCAACAGTGTTACACTGTTGACTCATTTAGCTTGTGGTCCACTATGACCCCCAGATCCCTTTCCACAGTACTCCTTCGTAGGCAGTCAGTTCCCATTTTGTATGTATGCAACTGATTGTTCCTTCCTAAGAGGAGTTCGTTGCATTTGTCCTTATTTCATCCTATTTACTTCAGACCATTTATCCAGTTTGTCCAGATAATTTTGAATTATAATCCTATCCTCCAAACTTGCAACCCCTCCCAGCTTGGTATTGTCTGCAAACTTTATAAGTGTACTCTCTATGCCATTATCTAAATCATTGATGAACAGAACCGGACCCAGAACTGATCCGTGCGAGACACCACTCGTTATGTCCTTCCAGCATGATTGTGAACCATTGATAACTACTTTCTGGGAATGGTTTTCCACCAGTTATGTATCCACCTTATAGTCACATAAAATATAGTTCTGTGGCTCTCATAAAGAAGAAGCCTCAATAATTAAAGCTGGTTATATATATGTATATATATATATATATATATACACACACACACACACACACACACACACAGAGCCTGATTTACTAGGACTGGCAGAAAAGATTGCATACAGCTTAGATTCACTAGCTTAAACAGTGACAATTAAACAATAATGGAGTAGTCCCTAGGTTGGCCCATAGAGGAAGTTCAAAAGAAGGTTAGGGCTTATAAGACTTAGAAACCAAGCTATGCCTCCTCTTAGTTGATTTGTCACTTGAGGTACTTAGGTATCTAGAAGGTAGCCTGGCCTGAGTTCAGACCTGTGGTACATCTCTTTGGGGGCACCCTTCACAATGTTCTTTTGCTTTGATAAAGTGGTTCCTGCCATCAGGCTTCTCTGCCTGTGCTTGCCTGGGTATCCAATTAAATTAAGCTCTTCATGCACCAGCTCTAATAACCTAACTGCTTGCAATCAATGTACCTCCTCCCCGCTCCCCAAGGTACCCTGTCTCACAAACCCATTCTTGACCAACTGTTCTGCCAACTGCCTGGACCACCCTCCTCCCACCTCTGAACACCCCCAGTTTAAGATCTTGGGGCATTTTGGAAAGCAAAATGTCTGTTGGGGCTGAACACACATCTTCCTTACATCCTCCTGCCCATGCTTGTTGATATATAAAAAGGGCACAGCTCCAGCTGCCATGCAGTTACTTCCACTATATCAATAACCAAAGTAGTGGAGAAATCAGGCAGGTAGCGTGGATTCATGCAGAGCCATAGTTACTATAAATAAGTACTGGCTACACAGAGAATCACTATAGTACTTGTAATGGAGTAGGCGGGTCCAGAGTCACAACATTCACAATTTTATCACTAGGCTTGTGACATTAGGTGGAGTTTTGTTTTGTTTTAATTTCTCACAATCTCATTTCTACCATCAAACTTGTGAATTTTGCCCTTAGACAAAATGGTCACTATTTCCCATTGCTTCCAATGACATTGAAGCCAGAGGCTGCCTTAAGTCAAGATGATTGCCATTTCCCCTTAATCTTTACATGTGAAAATGAGGCCGCTCCTAGTAATGATGGAAAGGAAACAGTTAGGAAACTGGAAGGGAACTGTGAAGAGTAGTGTTGTCTATCTTTGCAAATTTGTCACCAATCTCACAATATTTGGTGTTTTTCTGAAATCCCCAATTCCTAAATTGAAGCAATTACATGAGCATTTCAGATTTCATTTAAAAAAAATGATAACCCTCATGTTCTTAGAGAAATATTTGAAAGCATATTCCAAGTGAACCTAAAGCCACAGGAAAAAGAAGACAACTAAAATGGACCTAACATTTATTATTTTAAATCTCATATTTTTTAAAGCCAATTCTGATTTTTTTAAAGTCAGGCTGATTATTCTTTTAATTCTTGGGGTTGGCGATACTGGAGGAGACAGAGGAATATGGGGTGGAGAGGCAGAAAGGGCATGAGACTGACTGGTGGTGTAGCCAGGGAACGTTGTGGGGTAAGATGAAGCTAACTGAAAGGGCTGCAGGATAGTATGAATGATGACAGATGAGAAATTAAGGAGGCACAGAGAAATTTGGGGGTGAGGAGACTAAGTGGGGTGCAGGGGAATAAGGGAAACATGAGACCGACCAAGGGGTGCAAGGTAGTGTTGGGAATTCAGGGGATTGTTGGGAGCAGAAGGTATGTGGAATAACGGCTATTGTTATGTAAGGATGTAGGTGTGGCTTCAGGGGGCAAAGGTCACCCTCTATTTTTAAAAGGCAGTGTTCTAGACTGCAGGGAGCTGCAGGATGAATCCAACACTGGGCTCTGGATGCTGTTGTATTAGATGTAATTATGTAATGTTTAAACATATAACTTTTAGGATTTTTTTTATAAAGTTTCTATATCATTGTCATGTAAACATCAGAAATAAAACGTTAAGTAAAAATAATTGAAGTCTAAAGTATAAGATCTCTTGGCCTTAATAAGAAAAACCCAGGATAGAGACAGAAGGGAAAATAAGGAGAGTACAAAGCAATAGGGGGCAGGTAGGGAGATTGAAAAGGGAAATTGAGAGCAAATATGAAGGCAAGTGAATATGGGGGAAGTGGACTTCTTCTATGGGCTAGGATCTCTGGCTAAACTACATCTCCCATAATGTATCATAGTCTCCCCTGTTGCTCAGCCATCACAGTGCATCATGGCAATCCCTGGACAGAGAGCATCATGGCAGATATAGTCTGGCTGGGGAATCTGGCCCACAGCTGGTAATGAAGACATGAGGTACCCAAACTACAGCTCCCATGATGTACTGGAACAGCATTTCTGAATCAAATTTTTCAGTTTTTGGTGGAAATTTTTTGCTTTGTAGCTGGAAACCAAAAACTTGCTGCAATTTGGGTGTTCAGTTTTTCTCCACACTTATTGTAAAAGATTTTATTTAGTCAAAAACATAATTTTCCACTAAAAAACAATAGTAATGGAAAAATGTTAACCAGCTGTAATTGTGGGAAATTATGGATGATTTTCCAGCCAAAACAATGAAGTTTGAGAACCACGAGTATAGGGCAGGGAGAAAAATACTGGTAAGTTGATTGATTTGTTTACTTAGAAATCAGAGATAACTTTTATAAAAATTAGGGGTGGAGACAGCAGCATCTTATATTTACTGAACAGTGCATATTGTAGTCTAAACATTAGTTCCTGTATCTCATTGACTCTGTAGGTGGTTATGACTGTCATTGGGAAAGCTGTATTTGGAGAGGATAGTGACAATAGCCCATATAATTGCTCCATTGATTTGGTGACTGCCACTGAAGAGGAAAAAATCCCATGAAGTAAACCTTTTAAAATCTCCTTGATGTAGGATGAGAGTATATAATAGAGTCCTGAAAGGATGGATGAGAAGCTGAATTTGCAACCCGGTACATTCTCACTGAGCTGAGTGAGGATTGTTGAAGTGAAGTGGAAGGTCCAGAACAAACAGAAGACTGTTAAGGGCCAGATCCCTTCTGTCTTGCACAGATGGAAAACTGCTTTCAGCTCATAGAGATTTCTCATGAAAGGTTACTTATCTCCTGCATGAGTTTTTTGAATTTCTAGAGTAATTGTAATTCCAGGTGCTTAGTTCACCAGCTGACAGGCTTACCGACTAAGGGACTTTGGAAGAGGTTGAGATATGGCCCTATTCTTGGGACAGAAGACCTAGTAAATTGGACAAAGTATTGGTGTGTCCACTGATGCGTTCAGCAGTCAGAAGATTCAATCTGATAAGTCTAAGCTTGAACTGTGAGCAGCACCTTAGTCCTGTCCAGTATCCTAGTGATGGGAAGAATCAGAGGAAATGCATAGAGAAATGTTTAGCTACAAATCAAAGAGGAATGGGTCTGTTAGAGACTTTAGGTGCTTTCTTACCCTGAAGCAGTATTAAATGCTCAACTCTTCAAAAAGTCAATAAACAAAGCTAACAAGAGACAAATATTTCTGTGGTCTGCACTGGGCAGAAGGAATTGAGAGGTGTTTGGGGCTGTGCCCATTTATATACCATTGGTGAGGATGTGAGAACACAGACAAAATGTATGCACAGCACCAACAGACACTACTTTCCCAAAAGTTCCAAACTTGCATGACTACCTGCAGTGGGATCCATGTAGACAGTGCTTGAAGAAAAACTTCAGGATTGGGACTGGACTAACAATTCAGACAGTTGGTGTTCAAATTCATCTGCTAGAACATGGAATCATTTTCTTTTAGTCTCATCATGAAAGGTCACTAGGGCTCTGCCTGCATAATTCCAACACTGCATACGATAAGGCTAACTGTGTGCACTTTAAGGAGATTTATTTATATTTTTAAACTGAAACAAACATGTACCTAGATCATGTCTGAATTCTCTCCCTAGCCTGTTCATCCTGCCCTATTGGAACACATGCAGTCAGTTAGCAGTTCTACTATATGAAGGTCAAAACCCAAGAGGTATAATTGTGCACAGCTTGGAAAAGAATGATGAATGAGATATTACAAATATGAGTTTATTATACTCTTTTAAAATTTGAGAGCTAAAGGTCACAAATATTAAAGGCATAATATTACATGGAGAGAGAACAGACTGTCTAATGACAACTCACTTCACACCATTGAAAGTATATTATTGCCCATTTCAGGCCACAATAAAAGTAATCCAAACAAAAAAAAGAGGGGTAAAATTTCAAGATAAATGGACTGTTAAGAGTGATCAGAGCAGCTTTTCTGAGATCAGAGAGAAGAAAATGCCCTCAGAGTATAAAGCTAAAATTATAACATCACCTTTTAAAAATGATATTTAGCGTCCTCTAAAGCAGTGATGGTAGACGTGGTCCTACTGTAAAATAGATGTCTGAAACTTGCAGTCATTCACAAATCTCTGTGTATAAATAGCTAATTTAACATGTAATGTGATAAACCACACAAAGTTTGAGTCTTGCATTGACAATGCAAACACTATATTGAGAAAACATCTAATTTAGTGGGCAGAAAACAGGTGTGTGAAGAAATAATCTGAAGAAATAGAAACAGTGGAAAAGCTAGTGGAAAAGCTACTTAGCTGTTGATCTTGGACAATTTGAGGATGATTCTTTAATGATAAAGCTTCAGGAACTCTGATGCAAAACCTCTCTTTACACAGCCTGCCTCTTGAATCTAAGTGCTAAACGTATGGTAAGGTACAAACAGTTATAAGTAGTCCTCTAAAGACACAACAGGGTTCCATAGACTGCACGGAATCTAGTGAGTGTTGAACTCAGCTGCAGCACAATCTTTACATCCTGGGAGGTTATATAATTCCTTTAGCAATGGCCAAGTACTACAGACATTTAATACATCTTGTCCAGCTTCAGCAGACACTTAGAGTCACCTCACAGGAACACAATGGTCATAATAGTACCCATCACAGAAGCTATTCTCCACAATTGTACAGACACAGTGAAACCATGGGGCCAAAGCTGAGCCTTGAAGTGGCTGTAAAATTACGATCAATGAGAAGTGTATGTGTCATAATTTAACAACCAAGCAAGGAATGGCCATCCTGGTGTCAAGACAGCATGTACATACTATCAAAACTAAAATCTCTCACCTGGAAAACTGAAATGCTCTCATTGTAAGACAACAAGCTGCACTGCCAACTCTGGATACTTTTGTGTCATCTGCGACAATAACAACTGAAGTAAAAGAACAAACTTCAAACATTTTAATCAAGGTCAAAACACTTGAGAAAATTTCTATAGGACCATTCCACAATTTTACAGTCTTTGATATATACTGCAAACATCTTAAAGAAATGCAGATAAAAATTCATTTTCATTAAATGTTACTGTTATAAATTATGGGTAGACGACACTGCAATATGTACACACACTTGCTTACTACTGTGATATAGTGCACCTCTTAATCCTGAAGATTGCAAAAAGTATGCTTTCCCAGTGTTAGAAGTGTAAAGCAGTTATAGAAACCTTTTGCCTGACAGATGGGGAAAAAATCACCCAGCTTTAACTAGCCAACCTCATTCTCATGATAATACAAAATTTCACCTTCCCTCAACCCCCAACAATACTTCTTTGGAGAAGTCTCATGTGTCAGGGCACAAACTCATGGTTAAAGGGATCAGGAAATTCTCCTCCCCATCTCCATGTACAACACTGCTTCTACATTTGGCAAAGTGTTTTTTCCCCATTTTCCATATAACAGCACCACTGAGGACACAACACTGAAGTCGATGAATCAGTGGGCTGAGGCAATATAGCAAATAATATGGGCTAGAGTGTCACTCTGTTCTCCTCCAAAAGCAAAGGTTGCTGGGGTCTAGTATCCCATAGCTCTCCAACGTTGTATGGAGGAACACTAACCAGTGGACCTGGCTATGTATGGAGAGGAGCACATGACACACCCTCCCACTGGCATACAGTAATAGCACTGCCCAGCTTCTTGGGCATAGCTCTGCACTGACTCAGAGCTGTGCCTTAATTGTACAATTTGGCCCCGTATGTTGCTAGAGTCCTTAAGTTTTTCAGCAGGGCTTAAACTATCACATTTCCTCCTAAAATCTGAGATATATTAAATAGCAATGATCACCCATTCACCAGTGCTTTCTTTCACACTTTAGCTGCTCCATTGAATGGTAAGGTACTTTAGTTAGGTAGGTAATATAGCAGAGTGAGTGTTTTGATATGCCTGACTTTCCTAGATTCTTTACTCACTTGGACAGCTGCACAAGCTTTTCAATTGCTTGCATAGTTTAGCTAATACAATTGTACAAATATTATCTATCAGATTTTGTGGAAGAATGTAAAAGTAATTGTCAAATAATGATCAAGCTTTGATTAAATAAATACGCTATTGCAGCATTAGTTAGCACATAATTTAAATATGGCATGAATAATTTGTTAGCATATCTGTCATCCTATCTCAGTAGATTTAAATTGTGGATACATTTGTTGAAAAGCCACCCTATTTTGAAAATTTGACAGCACTAGCTGTTTCCTGAGTGTATTTGACATTATTTCATACATTGTTTTATGCCAATCACATTTACCGCAAACTGCTTATTACTTTATTGCTGAAAATGGCAACATGTATTTATTTAGCTTTTTATTTTAGAATCAGCAGGCTATCGCTTGCTTTATTAATTGCATCCAACCTTGAAGATTATAGGCACCAGTTTCAAGTTTATCTAATTGCTGCTGCTCAAAAAATGAGGAATCAGTAATGCAGTTACACTAGCTCCCTTGAGGAGTTATTGTTCATTTTGTCTTCGTCTCCATTTGTCACTGGAAAGGAGAGGCTCTCTGGCATTTTGCTACTTTATATAAAGGAGGTAGAAACTGTAGCATTCTAAATCTTTCTGAAAAGTTATTACTTAAATATATACTAAATGCAAAAAAGTTAGTGAAATATTAGGCATATGAATTAAATTCAAAAAGTTAGGAAGTGACAAAGTTGCTAAATTATCCACAAGTTGGTGTTAACACTTGAAACATTCCTCTTTCTCTCACGGAAATTTACTGATTGCCTAATATAGGAGACTGAAATGGGAAGAGAAGTTGGGATTCAATTTTTCCTCTTTCAGATGGCCAAATAGAGCCCACCTCCCTCCTTAATACCTTCCCCAATTCCATCTGGATGCTGCTCAATCTGCCAATGCCCTACCACCCCCCATCAGACTCTGCAGCTTGCAGAAATAATGATAGTTATCAAGTTACCAGTATGGGCATGGCTATGCAAATAAAATGATGCAATATGGGATTGACTATGCTAATTTCTGTGGTAAACCACTAAGCATGCCCACTGTGAACTAGATGTTTCCAGAATCCTAAACAAAGTCAGACTGAGACTGAGCTCATGCAAATGATAAAAGTTCTGTACCTGCTTTCCTGACAAATCTGACTACTAGGTGCTAGCTACATATTACACCAGGGAACAGAAAGCACTGCACTGACTTGATGCATTGTTTTCAAATCCTGACCTAGAGGGAACCTTAACATGGGTATTTAAATGAGTCAACACAGTTCTTCTCTGGCATCTGCCTCCTTATCACAAGGTTCAAGGCTGATAATACAACATAAAACTCGGTTTGTTCTAAAACCTCAGATGCACATGCAGCAGTCTGATTTTTTTTTAAAAAAAGATTGTATATACACATTATAATGCACATTGGAAAAATAACCCCAACTATACATACTATATGATGGGGGCTAATTTAGCTACAACGAATCAGGAAAAAGAACTTGGAGTCATTGTGGATAGTTCTCTGAAGACATCTACGCAGCAGTCAAAAAAGCAAACAGGATGTTAGGAATCATTAAAAAGGGGATAGAGAATAAGACGGAGAATATATTATTGCCCTTATATAAATCGATGGTACGCCCACATCTTGAATACTGTGTACAGATGTGGTCTCCTCATTTCAAAAAAGATATACTGGAACTAGAAAAGGTTCAGAGAAGGATAACTAAAGTGATTAGGGGTTTGGAACGGGTCCCATATGAGGAGAGATTAAAGAGGCTAGGACTTTTCAGCTTGGAAAAGAGGAGACTAAGGGGGGATATGATAGAGGTATATAAAATCATGAGTGATGTGGAGAAAGTAGATAAGGAAAAGTTATTTACTTATTCCCATAATACAAGAACTAGGGGCCACCAAATGAAATTAATGGGCAGCAGGTTTAAAACAAATAAAAGGAAGTTCTTCTTCACACAGCGCACAGTCAAATTGTGGAAATCCTTGTCTGAGGAGGTTGTGAAGGCTAGGACTATAACAGCGTTTAAAAGAGAACTGGATAAATTCATGGTGGTTAAGTCCATTCATGGCTATTAGCCAGGACGGGTAAGGAATGGTGTCCCTAGCCTCTGTATGTCAGAGGGTGGAGATTGATGGCAGGAGAGAGATCACTTGATCATTACCTGTTAGGTTCACTCCCTCTGGGGCACCTGGCACTGGCCACTGTCGGAAGACAGGATACTGGGCTAGATGAACCTTTGGTCTGACCCAGTACGGCCGTTCTTATGTTCTCATGTACAGTGCAATACAATATAGATAAACAGATAAATGTATCCTTGCTAGGACCTTCACTGGAAAGAAAACTGGCCAATATATTTGTTAGTCATTAGTCTAAGCAGGAAGGCAGAATGAACACAAAAACATAGGCAAGTTCTGGAGGATATTAAAAAACAAACAAACTTACAGCAAACCAAAAATTGTGGAGTTTAATGTGAAGAAACATCATTTCTCATTCCCATTTCCCTATTATAAAAATGGTAAGAGAGAGCTGAGAGGAACCATCATTATTATATTCACTGTTGACAGAGACCATGAGAGAGTGCTGCAAGCAGCAAGGATCCAAAATAGGCGTGGAAATGGAGGACTGAAGGTTTCAATTTTCCCAGGTCTCAGCGCTACAAAGCAAATGAAGAGTAAAGATAGCATTAGACAGGACTTTACAGTGGATGGAACTGAGGGAGGAGTACTATTCACTGCTAAACTCTCAGTTATTTTTAAAGGAATGACATATATCATTTGGGACCCTGAACACAGCTCGCAACATTGTGAAAATAATAAAGGATGATAACAAGGTCCAAACAGGACATTTGATTGACAGTTTGCAGACTTGTCCACAATTACTGAAATTGTAACAAGTACTTTTAGATACATCTTGCCCAGCTTTTAATTTGTTTATGCATTAAGAAAAGTGGAATATATAATAGGAATTTGTGTGATTTGTTATTTTTAACAGGGGAGTAGATGACTGGGGAAGAAGGATCTTCTTGAGTTCTCCTGAAGTCTGTTGCTTGAACCCTGAATACAGATAAAGTATTTTTTGCTCAATACCTTTGAGCTTATATCAGGTGTGCCAAATGAGTTCCAATATAAGAGCATTAAAGGGGCTCAAGCCTCCCTCAGAATTGGAACGAATTAGGGGAAGTGATAAAGAAATACATTCTAGGTTCAGCCAACCTTGAGGAAAAAGCTTAGGCTGAGGTTTATATTCCGTTAGCCGCTGTGTAGACCAGAATTAATTGATTGCCAATTAACTTGAGTTAACAAACATGCCAAGAAATGCAAATGTAGACACGCCACAGGACATTGAAACCTAAGGCGATGTCCATACTACAGCTTATGTCGGCATAACTTATGTTGCTCAGGGGCGTGAAGCACGCCTCTGAGTGACATAAGTTACACTGACATAAATGCTGGTTTGGACAGTGCTATGTTGGCGGGAAAGCTTCTCCTGCCGACATAGCTACCGTCTCTTGCGGAGGTGGCTTTATTATGCCACCAGGAGAGCGCTCTCCCATCAACACTGATTGTCTTCACCAGATGCTCTGCAGTGGCACAGCTGCATCAGTGCAGCTGCAGCGCTGTATGTGTAGACCAGCCCTAAGGTGAACTACAGAATCATAGAATTGGAAGGGACCTCGAGAGGTCATCTAGTCCAGTCCCCTGCACTTAAGGCAGGACTAAATATTATCTAGATCATCCCTGACAGGTGTTTGTCCAACCTGCTCTTAAAAATCCCCAAAGATAGAGATTCCACAACCTCCCTACGCAATTTATTCCAGTGCTTAACCACTCTGACAGTTTTTCTGACAGAAGTTTTTCTTAATGTCCAACCTAAACCACCCTTGCTGCAATTTAAGCCCATTGCTTCTTGTCCTATCCTCAGAGGTTAAGAAGAACAATTTTTCTCCCTCCTCCTCGTAACAACCTTTTATGTACTTGAAAACTGTTATGTCCCCTCTCAGTCTTCTCTTCTCCAAACTAAACAAACCCAATTTTTTCAATCTTCCCTCATAGGTCATGTTTTCTAGACCTTTAATAATTTTTGTTGCTCTACTCTGGACTTTCTCCAATTTGTCCACATCTTTCCCGAAATGTGGCACCCAGAACTGGACACAATACTCCAGCTGAGGCCTAATCAGTGCGGAGTAGAGCGGAAGAATTACTTCTTGTGTCTTGCTTACAATACTCCTGCTAATACATTCCAGAATGATGTTTGCTTTTTTTGCAACAGCGTTACACTGTTGACTCATATTTAGCTTGTGATCCACTATGACCCCCAGATCCCTTTCCACAGTACTCCTTCCTAGGCAGTCAGTTCCCATTTTGTATGTGTGCAACTAATTGTTCCTTCCTAAGAGGAGTTCTTTGCATTTGTCCTTGTTGAATTTCATCCTATTTACTTCAGACAATTTCTCCAGTTTGTCCAGATCATTTTGAATTTTAATCTTATCCTCCAAAGCACTTGCAACCCCTCCCAGCTTGGTATCGTCCGCAAACTTTATAAGTGTACTCTCTATTCCATTATCTAAATCATTGATGAATATATTGAACAGAACTGGACCCGGAACCGATCCCTGTGGGACCCCACTTGTTATGTCTTTCTAGCATGACTGTGAACCACTGATGATTACTCTCTGGGAACGATTTTCCAACCAGTTATGCATCCACCTTATAGTAGCTCCATTTAGGTTGTATTTCCCTAGTTTGTTTATGAGAAGGTCATGGAAGACAGTATCCAAAGGCTTTCTAAAGTCAAGATATACCACATCTACTGCTTCCCCCTTATCCACAAGGCTTGTTACCCTGTCAATGAAAGCTATCAGGTTGGTTTGATATGATTTGTCCTTGAAAAATCCATGCTGACTGTTATTTATCACCTTATTATCTTCTAGGTGTTTGCAAATTGATTGCTTAATTACTCGCTCCATTATCTTTCCGGGTACAGAAGTTAAGCTGACTGGTCTGTAATTCCCTGGGTTATCCTTATTTTTTTTTTTATAGATGGGCACTATATTTGCCCTTTTCCAGTCTTCTGGAATATCTCCCATCTTCCATGACTTTTCAAAGATAATTGCTAATGGGTCAGATATCTCCTCAGTCAGCTCCTTGAGTATTCTAGGATGCATTTCATCAGGCCCTGGTGATTTGAAGACATCTCACTTGTCTAAGTAATTTTTGACTTGTTCTTTCCCTATTTTAGACTCTGATCCTACCTCATTTTCACTGGCATTCACTATGTTAGATGTCCAGTCGCCACCAACCCTCTTGGTGAAAACTGAAACAAAGAAGTCATTAAGCACCTCTGTCATTTCCACATTTTCTGTTAGTGTCTTTCCCCCCTATGAACTATGACGTTATGCTTCTGGGTGATAATATGTGAGATTATATATATAAATTCTATATACAATTAAATGTCTTATTTTTATATTTTAAATCAAAATAAACAGATTACATTTATAGAATTCTTTCATATATTGACCCAGATCCTCAGCTGGTATAAATTACATTAAGTCCACTGAAGTCAAAGAAGAGACTCACATTTACACCAACTGAGGATCTTACTAATTTTTTCAATCAGTTTCCAGCACCTCACACCCTCAAAGTCTTTAAGTTCTCCCTTTTCTGATCCTAATCACAGCCAGCATGCTGGTGACATCTTTTGGGGAAAAGTCCCTCAGTTCTCCTGCAATGTTCAAACAGCACAATTCCTGTTCAACCTCCTTTGTGATCATTGTTCAGTTTACTTCCTCTCTATAATGCACCACAATTAACTTTACACCACAAGGCAATGCAAGGTGTCTTAATTAAAAGCAAATTTATTAGACAAAATAGATCACATTATTGAAGTGAAGAGTAGTTCAATATAAATACACCTCAGGCTGATAGTGCTAAAAATATCAGTAAGTGGAACGATGCCTTATGTCTCAGAGGAACACAATGTTACCTAAACATCTTAGCCATGGTTCAGTGTTCCCTCTAATTTTTCCCACCCATGTGCAAAATGAATTTTGTTATGTGCACCAATATGGTGGTGATGTGGTGGGGTGGGGTGGGGCCAAGGGGTTCGTCATGTGGGAGGGGGCTCAGGGCTAGGGCAGGGGGTGGGGGGGTTGAGGGCTCTGGCGGGGGGTGCGGGCTCGGGGGTGGGGCTAGGGATGAGGTGTTTGGGGTGCAGTCGGTTCCCTGGGGCTACAGTGGGGAGAGAGGGCTTCCCCCCAGCTCTCTCTCCCCGCAGCAGCACCTGGGCTGGGGGGGGGGAGAGGTGCCTCTCCTCCAGCCATAGCAGGTCCAGCCAGGCTGGGGCACCTGTCCCCCGGCCCTGGCAGGCTAGGGGCCAGGCTGGGTCAGGGCTGGGGATAGGGGCGCCATGGCAGGTCTGGGGCTTGGGGAGAGGCATCTCTCCCGCCGCAGCCCTGAGTACCTGCACGGCGCTTAATAGGCAGCTGCGTGGCTGCAGCTTAGAGAGAACTTAGCCCTGGTCTACACTACCAACTTATGTCAATATAGCTACATCGCTCAGCCCTGAGCAACGCAGTTATACCAACCCAACTCCCAGTGTACACAGTGCTATGTCGATGGAAGGGCTTCTCCCATCAACACAACCATCACCTCTTGGGGAGGTGAAATACCTACGCCAACAGGAGAAGCTCTCCCACTGGCATAGGTAGTGTCTTCACTAAGTGCTACAGTGGTGCAGCTGTAGGGCTGTAAGCGTAGACAAGCTCTTACACAGTATAAAGTCCTTGGTTTCCCACACACATGAGACATTGTCCCCAGCTTAGATATCCCTCCCCCATCATTGTGTGTTGTGGCTTTGTTTACAATGGGAATTTGCCCCAAATCCAGAAATTAATGCAGCAATTGGTCGCCAGCCACTGATATAACTGAACCCCAAAACATCACAGCATGGAGTGGAAATGGAGTGGCAGCAGTATGAGAACCTTTATGACTCTTGGAAGGGAAATAAACCCAAACTTTCCAGAACCTTGACAACTTTTAGGTTCAGTTCAAAGTATTAGTTGAAGATTCAGAGAATTCCTAAGCCTCTAGAGCAGTAGCTCTCAGCCTTTCCAGACTACTGTACCCCTTCCAGGAGTCTGATTTTTCTTGCGTACCCCAAGTTTCACCTCATTTAAAAACTACTTGCTTACAAAATCAGAAAAAAATACAAGTCTCACAGCACACTATTACTGATATATTGCTTTCTCATTTTTACCACATAATTATAAAATAAATTGATGGGACTATAAATGTTGTACTTACATTTCAGTGTATAGTATATAGAGCAGTATAAACAAGTCATTGTATGTATGAAATTTTAGTTTGTACTCGCTTCGCTACTGCTTTGTATGTAGCCCCCTGTTGTAAAATTAGGCAAATAACTAGATGAGTTGATGTACCCCCTAGAAGACCTCTGCGTACCTCCAGGGGTACACATACCCCTGGTTGAGAACCACTGCTCTAGAGTACACAGGCAAAACTGCTATTTGCACCAGTGGAACTTTCCCTTTCTTGAAATGACAAATAGCAGCTGTCCCTGCCTACACTAAAGTTGCACTGCAGTGCAGATACAATGAGGGTTGGTTACTAATGACTGCAGTGCGGCAAATCTTCAGTCTACATTGTGATGGAATGCTAAACAGCATTAAACCATTCAGCCACTAGATGTGGCAGTGTGTGTAAAACACCTTATTTAAACTAACCTCAGCCATACCTGGCTGAACATTAAAGGATTTTGGACCTATGAGAAAAGAGGAGGCCTGAAGTCTTTGCAGACCAAGGGCTCCCTTTGGTACCTTCTGTCCCTTTTGCTAAGGGGAGGAGAAGAAGGAAGGAAGGAGGAAGCTGTATCCTAGGTATTGGCAGTGGATAGTCTACCCTGAGTTATGGGTTATATCAGGGGTCTCAAACATGCGGCCCGGGAGCCGCATGCGGCCCGCGGGGTTGTTTTCTGTGGCCTGCGAGCTCCTCGTGGCCCCCCTGCCCCCCCAGCATTTACCTAGAGCGGCTCCAGCCTGACGCGCACCAGAGGAAGGGCAGGCTCCCTGCCTGCCCTGCCCCCTGCCGCTCCGGGAAGGGGCCGGAACGTGGGGAAGGGGGGGCACAGGGCTCTGTGTGTTGCTCTTGCTTCAAGCAGTGCCCCCAGCAGCTCCCATTACCCGCAGTTCCCCGTTCCCGGCCAATGGGAGCTGCTAGGGGTGGTGCCTGAAGCAACAGCAACACATAGACCCCTGTGCCCCTCCTCCCCCAGGTTCTGGCCATTTCCCGGAGTGGTGCGGGGACAGGCAGGCAGGCGGCCTGCCCTGCCCCCGGTGCGTGTCGGGCCGGAGCTCACCCCCCGAGCCCCTCCTGCAGCCCAACCCCCTGCTGTACCCCGCACCCCTCCTACAGCCCAACCTCCTGCTGTACTCCACACCCCTCCTGCACCCCACACCCCATCTCCCTGCCCTGAGCCCCCACCACACCTCACACCCCTCCTGCCCTCCCTGGGGGCAGGAAGGGGGCAGAGTTGGGGTGGGGATTTCAGGGAAGGGGTTAGAATGGGGGCAGGGCCTCATGGAAGGGGTGGAGTGGGGGCGGGGCCAAGGGTGGCAGGGGGAGGTGTCAGTAATGCGGCCCTTGGCCAATGTACTAGTCCTCATGTGGCCCTCGTGATCATTTGAGTTTGAGACCCCTGGGTTATATGATAGTAAACCACTCACTGGACCCACTTAAATGCCCTGGTACAGGGAGAATGAATTGGGGAGGGGTTAATAAGGTGCGGCTCACCTCTTAAATCCATCCCTGTATCTGCCCTCATTATTCACTTGTGTGCCCTGATCAGTTCAAATGGTTGAGTATATGGAAGTTTACATCTTTACATTTGCTTTTATTCAGCTGCAAACCTAGGTTTGCCAGCCAGCAGTATCCATTACATTGGAAAAAACTATATTTTCATAATGGAAAAGACAAACATTTTTTGCATCAAAATGATCTGATAATTTTAAATGGTAAAAGCCATTAAGAAATTTCTCCTCCCCACCCCCCCTCCCCCGATTATTTTAAGAATAGCAGTTCTTTGGGGGATTGCAGGAGAGATTTCCCAATACTATACGACATTTGGAAGAACATTGATTAGGTGGGACCCAACAGGTAAGTTGAATTCTTCTGCATCACACTGGGGCAGTAGGCTTCCTGGTTATCCCCACAAGATGACACCTGTGGATACTGGGCTGCCAGTTAGCCCCATATACCAGAATGGGGGAGTGGGTGGGTATCCTATTTACATATTAGAGACACTAACACTGAAATGGTGCAGTAGGCATCCAAAAAACAACACTGCATGTAGGAAATGGGGTGGTGGTGGTGGTGGCTTGAGAGCCATGATGACTCTTGAGAGATAAAAAAGGGCACTTAACCAAACACTCCAAAAACCTCAACTAGTATAGATTCAGCGAGTTCTTAAACAAATTGGTTGGTTCAACCCTTATAAATAATACTGATTCAAGTTAATTCTGCAAGATAAATAATCAGACATTTCTGATGGTTAGATGATTGGTTCTGCTGCTTATCAACAAAATCTGCTATAGGTTAAGATAACAGCAGCATACCTAGAGGTACAGTATTTTGGGGAAGAGAACCAGTTTGTTTTTACATCTGGCTTTGCTGCTGCTCAGATGATGTTTGGCGGTTTAGATTTAGCCGACATGCAAGCTCTTAGAACAGACGTACATTTACTTAATAATTGTTCTTCTTACAGCAAGAGTGAGCACAAAAATAATAGTATATTTTACTTTCAGTTCATGTCTATAACGCCCATTGATTCTAATGAGAATATGTGCCTGCAGTGGGAAGAACACTAGACTCTCAGCTGTGTCTCCTCCTTAGACAAAGAGGAATAAGCAGATCAGAGAGATATTACTAAAGATTGAGGCCAGAATAAGCATATTGTGTGCCTTTGCCTGTACAATTCTTTGTCTTTCTTTGAAATGAAGGCCACTCAGTGTTGCCAGAGCTTGGCTCAGCCAAAATATTATAAAACAGAAGGGAAGTGTGCAGTGATAAATCTTTATGGCTCTTGCCTAAAAATGGACAATATTTGCAGGATCGGCCCTAATCATGCTCTTCATAATCTTGTCAGGAAAGTCACAAAACCATAGTCTCATAACTAGCCTCAAAATATGAGGTGGAAAAACATTTTACCAAAACAATCATTTTAAAAAGGCAACAATGAACAATCATCTTATTATCGTGTGAATTCTGTCTGACTCAAACACTGGTGCAAACCCAGCATTTTCTTTTTTGTATGTATGGGAAAGCCTCTTCTTTTGAGAGTTAGAATAGCTTTCCAAGACTTCTGATTTAAATTTCAAATTCTTGATCATAGCCAGGGAGTAGATGTTTTTATCTTGGAATTGGAAATTGTGTTCTTTAGCTCTATACCAAGTGAAAATATTAAGCATTTTGTTGTATCCACTATGTGAGCCAAGTTCCCCACTGTGTCTTCAAATCCACAGTGAATGAACCATATTTGGATCTGCTTATCAGGAGGAGACATTTAGAAAGACAATGAGTCTGTCCTGCTAGACGGAGGCTCCTGATGCTTTTAGATAGGCCTGTGGTGAACTGCAAAATGGGCCCTAAAATCAGGCTGACATGGTCGCTTAACAAGCTGTGGTATTAGCTCTAGGCTCAGAAAATTTCTAGTGACACCCACAGGGCTGATGATGGCAGCCATCATAATTAGAAAGCATGAATCAAAAGCACCAGGTGAAGATTTTGCCTTGGAAGAAAGAAACGACAGAAGGAGGGAATTACCATGCCCTTTGACTATTAAGCTGATGCATGCAGCTGGATCAGTGACCAACAGTGGCTGGCCGGATTATGCTATGGGGATGCTTGCTACAGCCTTATACTTCCCACGAACAGTGTCTTTCAAAGCAAACACTGTGAACTGCTTCAAAGAAAGTGATACAGCAGGCTGCAGGGGGGAAAGGTAACCCCATTAAACACGGAAAAATAAGATTGTAGGCTTTTCCTCACATTTAGCAAACAACACTTTCTGGAAGTTGATCTAGTCTATTAATTCCATCACTCCAAATTAGCACCTAGAAATGGCTGAACTGTAATTTTTACTGAAGTACAACATCTATGTAATCTTAACTGATATGACCTTGAAAGGGATTCATTGAACTTTGGTATGACTAGATTTCCCCCCCCCCCCAACCTTTGTAGGCTCTTGATTTTGAAATCTGCCTAACAAAAGCTCTGCCAGGAAAGCTGTTATTACAAAGAAGCTTCTCAATAGGGAGAAGTGGGCTAATTGCAAGCTCTCCAGTGAAATAAAGGAAGGTTTTGCAAACAACTACAAAATTGAAAAAATGCACTACATTGCTGTTAGCAGAAAACTGTGGGGGAAAAACATCTGAAATGGCAAAGATGTCTAATATAAATAGATGGTATAAGACTAACTGGAAAAGGCTGCATAAGATTTCAGATAATTCATAAACAGTAATTGCTCATCTGACCTTGATGCAACTACAGAAATTCCATTAGCTAACAAATCTTGACATATAATTACATACTGAAAAAAATTCTCCCATTTATTTTGACAGACCCTACAATAATCCTGCATCCAACTTTTATCTATGTTTTCAATGGCTTTTTCCCACTCCAGTTTTTGATTTCTAGTGAACAGTGTCACAAATAAATAGCATAACATCAGATTATAAAGTTGCCTAGAGAACTTGTTCTTTATTTTTCTCTTGGAAATATGAGTCCAAATACCAATTTTGAAAGTAAGGACCACAATGATATGGCATCCTTCACTTCTCATGTGAAGTAACTGAACGAGACCTCCCCTACAAGCATCCACCTGGGACAACAAAGGTTCCAAAGGGAATAACTACAATATATTTTACGTGTCTTAGACACATAAACAGCCAAATAAAAAGCCATTGTAGTTATGAACATCTAATAACTGTATGGAAAACATGACTATATTTGGAAACTAAGATTTATGACAGCATTTGATTATGTCAACTATTCAAGGTAAAAGTTAAAAAAATATAGAAAGGAAGAAACTACCCAGATATTTCAGCCATGAAATAGGTGCCATGAAAAATTAACTACGCTAACTGGTAGAAAAGCAGATATCTTTAATGAAGTCTTACATGAAAGGAATTAGAGAAGAGAGAAACTGGTTTTCTTGTTCCTATGCCTTAAATTGAGGGTTTTTTTGGGGGGGGAGGGAGATAAATGTCTGAATCTTGTCTATTAAGTGTATGAATCTGCTCCAGATTTACTAGATTCCAGCAATATACAAAAGTGCCTATTGTCTACTTTCATATTAGTGCTAGTCAGCATATATGTTTTTCTTTATCATTCAAGTTCCATTTGGAAGCAATTCACTTCTCTGTATTAGTTATAATAAGCTTCTCCACATCAAGCTCTACATACACTATGTCTGCACCGGTGGTTTACGGTCCTATTCAGTAACATTGTACACATGCTTCTCATACAAAATTGTGTTCCGTAATTACACTCAATTCCTTATTTTTGAATACTTCTCTTCCTGCCCCCAACCAAACACAAAAATCTCTTTGCCCATAAACTTCTGAATTTAAATCACCACTTCACTATTTTGTCATTTGATTTTTTTTTTTAAATGAGGTTACCATGACTGGCTGCAGGAGGAGGAGGAGGAGAAAGAAAAGCAAATGTTATATTTAGAAGTGTCATTGTGAAAATCATTCCTGCTACACACCAGAAACAAAACCAAACCAAAACCAAAACAAACTCATGATAAAATATTGTGGCCTCATATGGAACATATTAGGATAATTTAAAAATAGTTAATATTACAAAAAACTTTTGTTAAATATAAATAGAGATAAAGATTGTATATTGAATATACATATGTGACAGAGTGCTGGAAACCAGCAGCTGAGCCAGCATTTTGGTCACTTAAACACCAATTAATTCCCCCCAGGGTAGACCAGACGGGGCTTAATTAGTGGTGGATTAGAATGGGTTGAAGGAGGACTAATGAGCAAATTGGCCCATTAACACAGGAGGTATAAGAAGGCATAGAAAGGAAGTGCAGGCAGACTAGCAGTCACAGAGTCAGGAAGGATCTCTGAGTATAGAGCTCTCTTCCCTGTTCTCTCCTGGGCAGACAACTGAGGAGAATCTCAAACTGTAAATAACTGTGGTTTACGGATCAGTATGGTGGTGAGAAGAGCAAATGTAAATAAAACTGTGCTGGGGTATTTAACAACTGGGGGTCTCCAAATCTGTGTGGACAGAGCCGAAGATAGGAGCAGGAAGCGGGATGCCACCATGTCACACTTTGCTATAATTAACATATGGAGATATACCTATCTCATAGAACTGGAAGGGACCCTGAAAGGTCATTGAGTCCAGCCCCCTGCCTTCACTAGCAGGACCAAGTACTGATTTTGCCCCAGATCCCTAAGTGGCCCCCTCAAGGATTGAACTCACAACCCTGGGTTTAGCAGGCCAATGCTCAAACCACTGACCTATCCCTCCCGCCCAATAATACGAGTCAGATCAGGGCCGGCTCCAGGGTTTTGGCCGCCCCAAGCAGCCAAAACAAAACAAAAAACAAAACAAAACAAAAAAAAAGCCGCGATCGCGATCTAAAAAAAGCCACAATCGCGATCTGCGGCGGCAATTCGGCGGGAGGTCCTTCACTCCCAGGCGGAGTGAGGGACCGTCCGCCGAATTGCCGCCGAATACCTGGACCTGCTGCCCCTCTCCAGAGCGGCCGCCCCAAGCACCTGCTTGAGAAGCTGGTGCCTGGAGCCGGCCCTGAGTCAGATTGTGCCTGGACTGGCTTGTTCCAGAGGAGCACAAAGAGGATACAAGGAGTCTTTCCTTTCCTTGGTCCGCTGTGAAAGAGCCAGCCACTATACGGCATAAGATCAGAGCATCTACTAGTTAGCAGAGCACACACTACACCTGTTTAAAGAGTGGCAGAGCTGCAGCTGCCAAATGCACTCTATAAGATTCTGCAGGGCTCAAACTCTAATGTGTCTCTTCCACAGCCCCAATGCAAGGCTGTGCCTTAAAGGCATAATGTGTAGCCCTTTATTAGCATTGGACAATCGGCTAATTTTTGTAATATTTCACTGTGTGTATATGTGCTCTCCTCTACTGTATAGTGTACATATGATTTCCTCTGCATTTCATTTTGCTATTATGCTTCAAAAACAATACAATAAAAGGTGTCTATGTTGCACTTGTACAATATGCACATAGAGGCACTTGTAGATATATATGTGTCAGATATGCAGAAAATGGACACATGTCAAACTGAAATTCTCTTTCCTCCCCAACTCTCACCATTACCTTTTTCTTTAGTCTCCAATGGCAACTCCTGGACTTGCTTTCCTGCACCCCTACCTTTAGCCTCTTGACATACACTATTCCTCCATAAGATTTGCCTGTTTCAGCTCCACACCTCATGGTTTGTTGTTATATGCCTATTTCAGGCTTTGAACCTTGTTTGGGATCAAGCCCTTAAATGTTAAGTCTTTTGGGGGCAGTGAGTGTGTTTTCCTATTGCTTATTTTTACCCAGCTGGACATATTGTTGTAACAGAAATAATGAAATACTGTTTTCTGCAGTTTGTGCGCACAATGACTTGTTTTTTTTTTTAAGTTAGCAATCTATTTTTGATAATTTGGCTTATTACATTTGACTGTCTATTTGGAAAATGCACTCTTAGGCAACTGCATGTTATCATCAGGGTCTCAGAGCTAATTTCTGCAGCAGCCACCAGATTCCTATGGTACATGTGCAGGATTCCATGGCAAGTCCGAATGCTCTGACAGCATAAAATGCATAGAAAAGCATTCAAATACAGTTTTCTTTTGCTGAAGCAATCATCAAAACAAAGAGTATCAATACCAATTAAATATTTAAAAATCCTCTTTTTTTCTATGCATTTCACAGTGACATAACATTTCAAGTTGGCCAAAATATACGGGTGTATTGCAGAAACCAGAGTAAAGGCCCGGTCTGCTGCACAATATACATTTCTATGCCTCTTTACTCACTCCTCCTGGCTCCTGGGAGGAAATTGGGGACACTGCCCCTCCATTTCCTGGACACTAGGCTAGGTTGGGGGACTTTACTCTCCCTGTACCCCAAAATCATTCTGTTCAAGCAACAAAAAAATCCAACCAAACAAAAAAGCCTTGATTCTCACATCAGGGAAAGGAGAACAACTGGTTAGAGACTTAAATATCATCTTCATTTTGTGTGTTGGTTAGATACCAACCTGATAAACATCAAATAGATTAGATTAGAGAGACATATAAGACAGAAAAAGTCATGTTTCTCTATTACTCCCTCACATGTTTTGGCCTCAAATCACAGTGAGAGAGGGGGAGGGGCACATGACTCCTTCCCTTTCTTCTCCCCAGATCAATTGTGGCATCTCTTGAGATCAGGTTCTTCTATGCCTTTTTAGCTGAACAGAACCTCAGGAACATGTCCCCCTTCCTGTCAGACACAAAATAAAGGAGGAAATATTGCCACATTGGTTCCTCAGGTAGAGAGAAAAAGAGATGAACACAGAACAGCAAATTTCCTTGCTCTTCCTAGCAGGGAGGCTCAGATGTGGTCAGGCAGAGCAGGAAACGTGATTTCCACAGGGCGTCAGGAAGCAGCCAAATTCCACAGCAGGAGGTGGATTTTGTGGCTGTTTCTGAGGCAGCAGAACTGCACAAAACACTAGGCTCTCATTATAAGGTTGTACAATACTCAGGAGAATTTCAGTTGCTACTATATTAACAACAAACGAATGGTTTGTACATGTCACTAGAGCCCTGAGTTAAAATTACTGCCTTGTATTATGCACAGTTGTGTGTGCATTTTGTTTTTGATAGTATATAGAGAAATCAAAAGGGGAAAAAGGATTTGTTGTATCAGTCTTCCAACTCCATGTGCAGGAGCAGCACAGCATGTGACAGGCATTGTGACATCACTGAATTGTACAACAATTGGAAGCTGGTATTGCATATGTTTCAGCAATTTCTCTTACCACTTTCATGTAATTCTTTAGTAGATTTCTATCACACACAGGGACTTTTAATATATTTGATTTTTTTGATCTTCAATAAACTTCTATCTGTTCCTCTGAGACAAAACTTGGTTACTTTGAAGACATTTCTCTGCTTGCCTGCACTAAGTGAAATTCTTCGTAAAACAATAACTACTCAAGATAGCTAAGTCCAAAGCAGACTGTGAAGAACTACAAAGCGATCTCACAAAACTGGGTGTCGGGGAACAAAATGGCAGTTGAAATTCAATGTTGATGAATGCAAAATAATGCACATTAGAAAACAAAACCCCAACTATACATTAAAATGATGGGATCTAAATTAGTTGTTAATACTCAAGAGAGTGATCTTAGCATCACTGTGGATAGTTCTCTGAAAACATCTACTCAATGTGCAGCGGCAGTCAAAAAAGCGAACAGAATGTTGGGAATCATTAAGAAAGGGATAGAAAATATCATATTGCCTCTATATAAATCCATGGTACGCCCACATCTTTAATACGGTGTGCAGATGAGGTCGCCCCATCTCAAAAAAGATATATTGGAATTGGAAAAGGTTCAGAAAAGGGCAACAAAAATGTTTAGGGGTATGGAATGGCTTCCGTATGAGGAGAGATTAATAAGATTGGGACTTTTCATCTCGGAAAAGAGATGACTAAGGGGGGATATGATAGAGGTCTATAAAATCATGGCTGGTCTGGAGAAAGTACATAAGGAAGTGTTATTTACTCCTTTTCATAACACAAGAACTAGGAGTTACCAAATGAAATTAATAGGCAGCAGGTTTAAAACAAACAAAAGGAAGTATTTCTTCACACAATGCACAGTCAACCTGTGGAACTCTTTGCCAGAGGATATTGTGAAGGTCAAGACTATAACACGGTTCAAAAAAAGAACTAGATAAATTCACGGAGGATAGGTCCATTAATGGCTATTAGCTCAGATGGGCAGGGATGGTGTCCCTAGCCTCTGTTTGCCAGAAGCTAGGAATGGGCAACAGGGGATGGATCACTTGATGATTACCTGCTCTGTTCATTCCCTCTTGGGCACCTGGCATTGGCCACTGTTGGAAGATAGGATACTGGGCTAGATGGACCTTTGGTCTGACCCAGTATGGCCATTCCTATGTTCTTATGTTCTAAGTGTAAAATCATCTTATTAAAAATTCACGGTATATATTCAAAGATGATATCCTCCACTGTATAACATAAAGCTGTAAAGCCCTGCACTGCATCATTAAAAAGCCATATAGCCACTTACAAAATTCATGTGTTGTATTCTAACTATCCTGTATTTTTGCATTAATTAATAAGCTCTTTTAGGCAGGGACCTTGCCAGGGGGTTTTATTTGTTCAGTAAAGTGCTTAATATATTTTTGGATACTGTACAAGTAAATATATAAAATAACAATTTTCTCACATGACTACCATCAGGAGTGTCATTCAAAGTATCATCTCAGCCACTTCTTGGCTTCCACCCTTTTCTAAAACAAAATCATCTTGGTTTAATGGAAGTACCTATATCACCATTTGACATCAGATAAATTGGGGTCGTCATACTTAAACTGGGAAATGCAAATTTGCAGGGAATTTTGACAAATTCAGAGGAATGTTGCTAAAATTTTTTGCCAAAATCGATAGGCTTGCATTAAGGATTTCTGTAGGATGCTTTTTGTCTTGTTTGCACATCCACGTGTCCCGGTGTCCACATTTATCAACTGATATCAATGTAGGACAGGGTGAGAGTGATTCAAAAATATTCATAAGGTAATTTAAGAGACTAGATGTCAGTGAAATTTTAAAGAAAAAATTCTCATGCAAGATCTCTTTAGTTCATGTTGTAAAACTGGATGAAGGCTTCAGGACTTTCTGGTCTTATTATATGTGAACAGCTTGCCTGTTGTGATGTTTTGGGGTTCGCCAAGGCCAGAAAGGGGTTTGGTCACCATCTGCCTTGTAATCCTGGGTGTCTTGTGACTGTGCAGCTTTGGTCCAGAGCTCTGACCCCAACAGCCTGCCAGCAGTCCACAAGTCTCACTCTGGCTTTGCCCAACCTGGTAACTCCTTGCAGGCTGACCTTAGTACCTTTCCAGCTCTGAATTCACCCCAAAATTCTTCAAGTCCCTCTCACTGATCCCTCACAGAGAAAGTGTTAGATTCACTGCCTTTACAGAGACAGTACAACACTCCAACCTAGTTTTCTAGAAGCACACACTTTACTGAACTTACACAGCACTGATGATTGATAATGAATCAGAGCAAATTTATTAACAAAAGAGAATGTATTAAGTGATACCAAGTAAAAGCGATAAAGGTAGAGATGGCTGCAAGAAAATAAAAGTGAAAACACTGATTTAAAAGTCTAAAGCATAATATAGCAAGATGCAGTCTTTGTTCAAGATAGTTTCTTTCACCCACACTCTCCTTTCTAGCTTTTTACTGGCCAGCCTGGGAAGGATCAATCACAGAGATCGAGTTGATTGGTTTCTTTGTCTCCTAAGGTGAAGGATAAAGGTGGAGTCTCTCTCTTGGATGTCATGGGGATATCTTTGTCTTACAATTCATAAAGGCCTCGTAGGGATTCAGTCTCCTGTCTCTCTCTGGGGTGCAGGAGCCATGTTAATTCTGTCTCCTGAGTTCAGGATAATCCCAGTCAGTTTTTCTCAATGGCTTTGTTTACTTCTAATATGTAAATTGAGTAAACCTAAGTTCCTTTGTCCAGGACAGACTGTTTATCTCCTTTACCTAGGTTAGACTATTTTTCTAGTAACATCATACAGAGAGAATTCATAACTTCACCTAAAACGTTAACGTGCATTTTACAATGATATGAATACCCTGCTGTAGAGAGGGTTTGTCGGGGTTCCTCCCTCTCCGGGGTGGCAGGGAACCACACCGCCTCCCTTAGTCCTTGCACGGCCCCCTGGGGAATCGGTCAAGCTGCAGGCACAGGCGCCAACTTTTTTCTGCACCAATGGGTGCTCGCGCCCCCAGCCCAGCCTCCGCCCCGACTCCACCCCTGCCCCAAAGTCCCCGTCCTAACTCCACCCCTCCCTGCCCCTATTGGACCCCTCCCCAAATCCCTGCCCCGGCCCCGCCTCCTCCCCCAAGCACGCCGTGTTCCCCCTCCTCCTCCCTCCCTGGCTTGCTGCACGAAACAGCTGTTTCGTGGCGCAAGCGCTGGGAGGGAGGGGGAGAAGCAGGACCCAGCAGCGTATTCAGGGGAGGAGGCGGAGGTGAGTTGGGGCAGGGGGGCGGGGAGCTGCCGATGGGTGCAGAGCACCCACCAATTTTTCCCCGTGGGTGCTCTGGGGCTGGAGCACCCATGGAGTCGGTGCCTGTGGCTGCAGGAGTCCTGGCTCAAGCCGTCTGGCAGGGGGCTGAGCACACACAGGTAACAATTAGCAGATAACAACCCCAGGCCCTGGGGCAGGGCAGTGAAGAATCACAGCTTAGGCCCTTAGGCAGGGGCTGAGCAGCAGTTTATATAGTTAACAGGCCCAGGCCCTGGGTCAGGGCAGGGCAGCAATGAGTTCAAGGCTCAGGCAAACAGCACACCCAGGCTTCAGGCTCCGAGTGGCCTGGGAGAGGGGGGGACTACCACCCACGCGTTGGATGGCAGCGGGGATGCAGGCCAGCCCACTCCACTGTGTCCCAGCCTGGGGCCCTAGCAGCAGCCAAAGGCCCGCTGCTGTGTCAGTGGGGATCCTGACCGCAGCACACTGACATGGGTTCCGGCTGTGTTGCAGCCAGACTCGGGTCGGCTGCCCCTAGGCTACTTCCCAGTTCCCCCACTGGAGATACCTGGGTCAAGGTGGTGTCCTCCGGGGGGTTGATCACCATTGGATTCTCAGGGTAGCTGGCGAGGGGTAAGCTCAGTGACTCTTCTGGGTAGCTGGCCAAGGGTAGGCTCAGCGACTCTCCCACACGCTGATCTGCACTGAGTAACTGCTCTACAGCCAAAATGCTTCTGAAATAAATGTAGTCAAACTT
>NW_020664417.1:41632296-41685500 GCF_002925995.2 Terrapene triunguis | reverse complement strand
CATTTTATCTCTGAAGCAGACGACTTCTCAAAAATTGTAGACCAGTGGTATCAGCCCGTCAGGCCAGTCTCCATGTCTGCTGCTGGTTGCTGGAGTGTCCCGCTGGGCCGGAGGTATCTGGCCTCTCCAGTGGCTGCTTCTCAAGTGAGCTCTGGGGTTGGGCTCTTATACTTCCTGTCTGGCCTCTGACCCTCTGGGGGTTGGAGTGCTTTGGCTCCGCCCACTCCGGTGTTTGGCGGAACTCATCCCTCTCCGGGGCACCGGGGAAACACACCACCTCCCTACACCTGCATGTTATTAGCTTTCATATGATACTTTGAGAGGCATATTTTGTACAAATATTATTGCAGTTGTGTGTAGGGGTTCCTAGGGTCACAACCATTCTCCTCCTTTTACCATTTTATGTTATAAACCTGTCAGTATTCTCTTTAGAAATGAAATGTAAATGATACCGCTCTTCAGACTCCTATTATTTTAAAAGATTTCATTGGTTACTGAACTGCAGGAGTTTTTTTTTTCCAGTTGTGAAGATGAAGAGTAAAAATGACCCAACTAAGCCCTTCGCTGACAAAGAACAGGAAAACAAGAGAATCCAATTGAACAATTATGAGCGTCACACATAAAAGAGCTAAGCTAAGCTCATACAATGCAAAAATAGTTTCATGAAAACAGCCTATGATGATGGTTGTTAAATCAAGACACTTTCATGCTCATAACAGAACAATGTTTCTAAGCCAAGAAACTATAAAGACATGGAGTGAGGAAATGGAAAAACAGAAATGAGGAAAACCAAAGGAAAAGGCAGAATGGGTCTAGTGCCTTCTCCTCTCCTTCAAACTTTTTATGTTCTCATATTTTAATTGCCCAGATGATTGTGACTACATCTCAGTCCATAAATATTTTATCTCCTTCTATCACATCATAATAAATCATTTGATAATGTTTGTGTCTTGTATTCAAATGTAGCCATTATGGTAACTAAAGTATATTTGTGGCTAACCTGAAGTCTTCATTGTATGCTAGCAAAATGCACGAATATAGTCCTGTGTAGTTCAACTCATTTAGTCAATCACGCCATTGTATTTTACAATTATAGGATACACAGAAATCTACTTGTGACATTCCCCTTCTTGAGTAATGGTCTTCTCTCCTTACCAAATCAGAACCCCCAGGCGCGGTAGAAGTTATTCCTACAGATCAACTCCTTATCTAAGCCTGGAATGACAATATCTCATACACTGTACTTTAACTTTATCTAGAGTGGGAATAAGAAGATTTCCCCAGAAAGAGAACAGATAGTGCTCTCAAAAATACAAAGCTACATTAGACACTTCTCACATTCTATTCTCAGATATTAATTATGAATTGAATGTACTTGACATGGCTTCATCTGTATGCAATGAATACAGAATATAGAATTTTTAAAATTATTTTTATTATAACAAAGCATATATAATGTACCAATCACTGTGGTATCTGGGCAACTTTTCAAGGTTTACATGGAGACATTACTGATATTAACAAGAGAGATAAAACACAGCTCCTCTGCTGCCTACAACTTTTAATTTGACCTGTCAACTAGGAGTTTAATCAGTTGGGAAAGCATGAAGAAAGTGGAACATTTTGTAGGTCTTTCTAAAAGTAGCCAGGGAAGTACTTAATGGTGTTTTTGTAGTGCAAACAGGTGCTAGCCTGTTCCCAATCTGCTCTCAGATACAATCACAGTGCAGATTAAAAATTCAGGCCTTCCCTGGTTTGGTTTATAGAAATCAACAACAATACAGCATCAAATTCAATTCAAGCTTTCACCCTTGGTTTGCTGCTTCTGAGATTTCTACTTCAGGGAATGCTCAACCCACAGCCTGGATCCTTTCCTTCTGTAAGGGCATTCTTGCTTACATCTGTCCAACTTAATGAGCCACAATGTATCTCAATGAGTCAGGAAAAACAATGCAACAATGCCCAGCAGAATTAACACCTGCTAATAAGGTTAGGTGTTTTAGTCAAACAATGCCAGCCTATTACATACACACAGAAAGTGATTCCAGAGGTGTAGGCTTAATAGCTATAGTGTCCTGCTTCCAGCACCTACAGTCATGGAGGTCTTAGGATAAAAGCTTTTACTAGCCATAACAAAGTAATATTGATATTTTCCTATTAAAATATTGCATAAAAGTTAAAAAGCCTATGTTTTTCATTGACATCTGCATGATATCCTAAAATTAGGAATAAAGGAAATGTCATAGCAGGACAACACAATGGTTTATTTAGTCTGGTAACCTGTCTCTGACAATGGCCAGTAGTAGATACTTTTCAAAAATGTGCAGCTCCCCTCTCCAGCCAAAAAACACACCTAATTTGTACACTATCAGGAGAGGAAATTTCCTTCGAATACTGGCCAATGATCATATGTTCAAAAGCATGAGGTTTGTTCACTTTGTAACATTTTTCTGCCTATTGTAACTACATGTACAATTATTCATAAAAACCTGTAACTTAAAAAAATCTTAATACATTATCAGCCTCAAAAATAACTTGGGCAGTAATTTTCACAGGTTAATGATATACCACATAAAAATAAGTATTTAAAACATATTTTCTTGATCTATGGAAAAGAATAAAGGAAACATTTAACTGGTCTCCTGCATACTATTCAGCATCCTCTTACTTTTCTTCCTTGAAAAACTAAATATGAAGTTTTATGCCCATTTCTGCACCTTTTCTTTTTCTACTATATGGCTTTTAAGAGGAATTAACCAAAACTGAATTTAACAGTCAAGATGAGGCTGTACCATAAATTTATATAACATTACAATATTGTCCTTATTATCCCTTATAGAGCCTAACATATTATTCTTTTTTTGACCTCTGCTACACATTAAGCAGATGTCTTCATTGAACTGTCTATAATGATGCCTAAATCTTTTTCCTGAGAGGTTACATCTAATTCAAAATGCATCAGTGTGTAAAGTGTACTTGAAATTGTACCTTCCATGGTGCACTACCTTATGCTCATCTAGGCTGAATTTCACTGTTCTGCTCATTTTCCTGGTTTTGTTAGGTCCTTATGGAGTTCCTCACAATTCTCCTTAGTCTTGAGTAATCTAAATAAATTTGTATTAGCAGCAAATGTTTCTCACTAGTCACTCCCTCTTCTAGGTCATTAAATGTATTGAACAATACCAGTTCTAGTACTGATCCCTGAGGTACCTTACTGTTAACTTCCTTTCACCATTAAAAGTGAAGGGAAAAAATCCTGTTTGATCCTCTCTTTTCTACTAATCTTACACCAGATAAAGACAGACAATCTGGATGTTTTTCTTCCTGTATTTGTGCAATTAAGCTGTGTAGATCTTTCACATCCCCTATAATTAGTGAAAGCTATATTTATCATTTTGTTGACTGTTCATGTTTACATTTTTGATGATAATATATATAAAATACATAGAATATTCACAAAATCTTGCATATAATTTGCTTCTAGTCCTCCTTTGCCCATCTCTCCCCTTCAAATGTTGCTTACCTTCTCAGATTGTGAGCACTTCAGGGCAGGGACAGTGTCCCTGTGCATGTGAGCAGACTACTGGATTTCAACTAAATGAATAATGAAAAGAAACAAGCTAACAGTGAATTTTTGACATTTTCTGCTCATTAAGCTGAAGTATAACCATTTGTAGAAAGACAATTGATAGATGAGTTTGCCATTCCTTTGAGTAGGACCCTTTCCTCCCCATGCAAAAACAAAACAAAACAAAACAACACAAGGCCAAGCCCTGCTTTGATAATGTACCTGTCACTTTGCTTAATAGCACCAGTTTCAATACATGACACAGTGAAATCCTAGCCCCACTGAAGTCAGTTCAGACATAGTCTTTAGTTACCTCATTACATAATATTTCTTAAACACATCATGTATTATTTTCATAATGGGAAATATCTGGCTAGACACCACCACAATGCCCTATATCCAATACACCACATTAGGTGTGTTGGTTTGCACTTCTGAAAATTTTAGGTTGGTCACCCTAGTTTGCATATGGTCCCTGTGCATCATATAAGATCACAAAGTATGAAGTACATCTCACCCTGCACATACACTTTTCAATGGCATCATGATCCCATTGCTTCACATGGAAAACATTACATGCTTAACACTTAACATTTTCAATTTGAAGTGGCAAGGTGAACAAGGCAATGGCTCCTTTGGCTCCCTACAAGACGCACAGTAAATGAGGTAAGAGCCTCTCTCTCACACACACACACTGCTACCCCCACTCCTTCCATCCTATGCAGATGCACTCTTCAGCCGTACACATTCCTCTATTCTCCATGTAATCTGCAATCCCCTCTACATCCATCCCCTTACACATACACATCCAACCTCACTACCCCACAGACTATAAGGCACTAACTTAAGTCCATCATTTTATAAACTACACTTACAGTAGCTTCCATTTGCTCCCCACTCAGTAAAACAAACAAACAAACAAAACCCCTAAAACTACTCCTTAAACAAAAAATTGCAAAGCGGATTTTAAAAGAAATGCAACAAGACTCTCAGATATAGTCTGGGAATGTAAACACCAAGTTACAAGCTACAAATTCTGGGGGGGAAAAACAGGCTCTTTATATATCATGAAATAAACTGTGACTAAACATTAATTATAAGGACAATGCCTGCAGCGACTATCTTAAAGTAAAATAAAAGGGAATGCTATTCAGACAAGAAAAGGTCTGTCTATAAAATAATAGCTCATAGTTTTGGGATTACAAAGTAACATTGTCAATCATCTTTACTGGGTGTTATGAGGCTAATTAATAAAAGCAAACATATATCACACAGTGTAATTTCATGATGTGGCATTTGATTCCCTACAGGATTTCAAAAAATATTGCAGAACCAAAATTCCAATAAAAATCGGCCTGATAATACATAAGCCAATATGCAATGGCCTTCGGATTGCTCCATCTGCCTGCTGACTTTGACTCCAAGCAAATGTCACTTTCTTTATGATATCTTATATTTCTGTGCCTGTTTATTGGGTTTGTATGGTGAGTACCATAGCGTCTCAAGATATTTTAAAAATGATGTTGAAATTGTCTAACTTTGGGCTAGTCTACACTGGCAACACTAAAGCGCTGCTGCGGCAGTGCTTTAACATGCCTTGCGTGGTCGCGGTGCAGCGCTGGGATCCTAGCGCTCTAAAAAACTCACTTCCACGAGGGAGTAGCTACCAGTGCTGGGAGCACGGCTCACAGCGCTGGTGCCCCGTGTACACTGGTGCTTTACAACACTGCAACTTTCTCGCTCATGGGTGAGAAAAAACACCCCCCCGAGCGCAGCAAGTTGCAGTGTTGTAAATTGCCAATGTAGACAAGCCCTTTGTCTGTGTGCATTATATTTGCAGATGTTTTATAATAGTATGCATTATGATTATGCATTTTTATTTATTACATTTTTAGGTCTATTCACCTATTAGGTCTTAATATTTGAGACAGAGTCCATTTGAAGAGATCCATGTCTCCTTACCCACCCCCGTCCCCTTTCCACCACCTGTTTCTTAGAGAATAGATCACAGGATTATAGTTGATACACTTGGTGCGAAAAAGCTCCTCTGGGATCTCGAGGAGCTGGTCAAAACTCAGAATTTCTGTTCTGCAGGAAATTCCAACATTTTGAAAAAGTTTTCATTCTGATACATAAGGAAAACTAGAAATTTTGGAATTTCCAGTGGAACAGACATTCTGAGAAGTTTTTATTTTAGAAAAACAGAAACATCTTCAGGGCCGGCTCCAGGCACCAGGCACCCAAGCTGGTGGTTGGGGCGGCACCTGGAGGGGGGCGGCGCGGCGCTCCGGCCGCCGGGGAAAGCGGGGCCACAGCCGGGCTCGCCGCCCTCCCCCTGGCGCTCTGGCCGCCCTCCCCCCAGCCGGGGCTCGCCGCCCTCTCGCCGCCCTGCCCCCGGCGCTCTGGCTGCCGGGGGGAGAGCCGAGCCCCCGCCGGGGCTCACCGCCCTGCCCCCGGCGCTCTGGCCGCCGGGGTGGGGGGGAGAGCCGAGCCCCTGCCGGGGCTCGCCGCCCTCCTCCCAGGGCTCCGGCCGCCCTCCCCTCCGGCGCCCTCCCCCCGGCCGCCCCCCGCCGCTCCGGCCGGAGGCTTTTTTGCCTGGGGCGGCAAAAAAGCCAGAGCCGGCCCTGAACATCTTGGTTCAATTTTTCTGAAGCAAAGTGGAGCAGCCCACAGTCCCGACTCCTGGGGACTCTCCAGGCTACCCTGGACTCTGAGAGAATCCTTGGGCTGTTCCCAAGTTGGGGTCAGACTGCAGAGTCTTGTACTGTGGAGCAGGAAGCCCAGAAGCCCTAAGAGCCCAGCTTAAGCTGGACCTCCAGAGCTGACAGGGTCCTTTTGCGGAATAGGGAGTCCAGGCCCTAAGATGCCCTGCTAGAGGCTTTGCAGCAAAGAGCCTGGAAGTCCTGGGATCCTCAGCTCTGAGGCAGTCAGCATGACAGGGCTGCCCCTAAGTTGCATACCCTGGATGCACAGGCTTTCCAGCACCTGCCAGTCAAACTGGCAGGAAACCAGGCAGGCTTCCGACAAAACACTGCTTCCAAGACCTCAGCCAGTGTTTCTGCAGAAGTTTGTCAAAACTGAAACATTTCCCTGAGACATTTTATTTTCAACAAATCAGCATTTTTGACAAAAAGCTATTGTGTGAAATTTCAGACCAGCTCTAGTAGCTAATCCATCCCCCTTCACTAGTGATGTTAGGGTCAGGGAAAGCACAGCACTGACAACCGGGATGCTTAAGGGACTAATTTTCAGAGGTGCTGAGCACCCACACTCTAGCTGAAGTCAATGTGAGCAATGTATGCTTGATACAGTCTCAAAATCAGGCCTTAAAGTCCTCCATATATCTAGAGGGTAGGTAAAGCTCAAGCATCACTGGAGTACCTGAGTGACTTCAATGTAAAACTGAGTAGCAATAACACAATCTGTAATATGAATGGGAGTACTTGTGGCACCTTAGAGACTAACAAATTTATTTGAGCATAAGCTTTTGTGGGCTACAGCCTACTTCATCGGATGCATGAATGAGTGCCACAAGTACTCCTGTTCTTTTTGCGGATACAGACTAACACAGCTACTACTCTGAAACAATCTGTAATGGATTCCATGGAGTCCCTCACTTTTCTCATGTTTTAGGATGTAAAAACTCTTTAGATTTTGTTTGTTGGGTAGTTTCAAGTCTTGTTTTATTTCCTTAGTTTTTAAAAAAATTCTTTTTTTATTTTATATCTTGGCTGGGGAGATGATGTTCTAAAAGTCATTCTGGCTATGAATGCTAGAAAGGCTTTGTTAAAGAAAAAAAGGAGCAAGGTCTTAGCTGATCTAGCATCAGAACCTGTTGTTGCCTCAGTTTCCCTTCCCTAGGCTTCCCAATAACTCTCTCATGTGAGTAAATAATAAACCAGTCCCTGAAAAGGAAATCAATACTATAGTTCAAATATCAACAAACCAAAACAAATCTTCAACCTCTCCATAGCTTCTTCAGAGTCTTGCTGGACACAATGGTTGTTTCCCAAAAACCCAGGTTCTGCTGCCTGGTATCTCCCCAAGCCTCTTCTTTTAAGATTTCTGCCCCTCACTGCAGGTAGTTCCCACAAGGCCTTTCTCCCTGAGTGGTATGGACTGTCCATTCCCTGGTACTCTCTGATCCTGGCTTGCCCCTCGGGATCCTTTGTAAGAACCTCCCTGCAGGTTCTCTTTCTTCTCACTGATGAAGCAGGCTCCCTCTCTTACAGTATATCTCACTCCTGGGCTGATGTCAGGTAATCTTGGTAACCTAATCCACCCGCTGGCCGAAGCCCAAATTCCTTACCTGAGGCCAGATAGCTAGAAACAAGTGGGACTAAGCCCAACTCCCTACAAAGGTCAGCCCATCCTGTGACAGGAAGGTTTTGCAGCATTTTTTAAAGACTGTCGGACTCTGAATTTGCCTAATCTGCTGTGGAAGTTCATTCCATAGCCAGATCTCCTTAACCCAAAATGCTTTGTCCCCAACTCTCAAGTGCTTCATCCTGGTCTTTGTGATCTGCATTGTCCCAGAGAAATGCAATGGTCTTTGTGGTTCATAGATCAAAATATGGTCTTTAATGTAGCTGGGGCTTGAGCCATTAACTTCTTTGAAGATTGGGACCAGGCCTTAAACTGGCATTGGAAATGAGCTAAAAGCCAGCAGTGAGACAGAAAAATGGGCTTAATGTGTTCATGGAGGAGGTGGGCAGAATTCCTTTCGGACTCTGAGGAAGTGCACAGTGGACTAGTAACTCCAACATCTTTGAGAGGTGTGCTTCACCCACACTTGGCTACCACTCCATCCTCCCTTAAGGTTCTATTTGAACCAGTGGCCTAGTGTTGAGAGGTTCCATATAACACACAAAATTCAAATTAAATATTGCTTTCAGTTTTTAATAATTTTGTGAAATCATGCTTATTTACCAACCCAGATATTCAAAATTTCCAGTGTAAGGACTTTTTGAAAGGTTCATTTCAAGAGGAATATTGAACACTGCAGTCTCCAGTGTGCTGTGTGTGGATGTTAACATAAGAACATAAGGACGGCCATACTGGGTCAGACCAAAGGTCCATCCAGCCCAGTATCCTGTCTACCAACAGTGGCCAATGCCAGGTGCCCCAGAGGGAGTGAACCTAACAGGTAATGATCAAATGATCTCTCTCTTGCCATCAATCTCCACCCTCTGACAAACATGTTGTCGTTTGTTTGTTTGTTTTGCATTGGCGTTTATATGAGATTTAAGGCATCAAGAGTAAAATTTTCAAAAGCTGCCAATTTCAAAAGTGATTAGGCACTTAGGAGCCTAAGTTTCACTGAAAGTCAGAGTTCTGTTTGAAAATGGGACTTAGAACTGACGTGAAAATTTCAAAACTGCCTTCTCTGCATTAGGCTACACATATTTCTTGTTTCTTCCCATCTACCGGTTAAATGACATTTCTAGGCTCCATGCTATGATAATCATAACCAACTGTTCAAATTAATTTCTGCTATGGCCACTATAGTGCTGGCCTGAATGCCAATCAGAAATTTACCTAGTCCTCTACCTATTTCTCTTTAACCTAAGAAAGGGCAGTTAAGCTGCATGCTCTACTGCATGCAGCCTGGACCCTTTAGCAAGCTGCTGGAAACACTTTAAAGGAGTGGGACCCAGGTCAAGATTCTTTAAGCAGTGCCCCTTTAAATGAGGCTTCCCAGGCAACCACCCCATCACCTACCCCTAAATGGTACTCCTACCTGACTGAGAGCCAGATGCCTGAATATTGTGTCTCGCTCTACAGTCTAGAAAACAAGGGATTTTTTCAGGTTAAAAAATACATGTAAGGTTTCTTTCCTCCCTCCACCCAATGTGAAAGGGCAAGTGGAAGCTGGTACTGAACAGCTAGTGTCCTGCACCTTTGGATGTTGCCTATTCCTTCGGGCAAGAGCACAATGTATGTGTTAAGCTCTGTCATCTTGACTACTTAGTGACTGACCTTTGCCACGGGACTGTCTCTCTAAACAGAGTGGCTGTTGACTGTACTCTCATGTAACATATATTTTGACCTAACAGGAGGTCTGAACATGTTACCTAAGCAACCGCTGAGAGAAAACCTGTCTCTTTGGCAGCCATAGGTATGAGAAATTGTCTATTTGCCTTTCTGCCAGTGCTTGTGCTCGGTTTAGAAGCAAAGGTCCCAAAATAAGTGTAAAGAGCCAAGTGGCACTGACATAGCACTGAAAAATCAAAGAAATGGTACTTGCAGTGTTCCACAGGCTGCCCATCAAAACCAGAGGTTCATGAATTCATAGAGTTTAATGTCAGAAGGTACCATTAGATCATCTAACACAGGAGTTCTCAAACTTCATTGCACCGTGACCCTCTTCTGACAACAAAAATTACTACATGACCCTGGGAATTGGGACTGAAGCCTGATCCCGTCTGAACCCCACTGCCCCAGGTGGGGGCGCTAAAGCTGAAGCACAAGGGCTTCAGCCCCAAGCAGTAGACCTGTAACCTGAGCCCTGCCGGCCAGGGCTGAAGCCGTCAGGCTTCAGCCCCGGGCAGTGGGACTCAGGCTTCAGCCCCTGGCCCTAGCAAGTCTAAGGCAGCCCTGGTGACCCCACTTTGGGGTCCCAACCCACAGTTAGAGAACTGCTGATCTAATCTGACCTTTCTATCACAAGCCCTTAAATTTCAAATGCTTAGCCCTGTACTGAGCCCAGTAACTTGTGTTTGATTAAAGCATATCTGTTTGGCTAAAGCGTATCTTTCAGAAAGGCATGCAGTCTTGAGCTGAAGATGTACAGAGATTGAGAATCCACCAATTCCCCTGGTAGTTTGTTCCAACGGTTAATCACTCTCACTGTTAAAAATGTGTACCCTATTTCCAATTTGAATTTATCTGACTTTAATTCTAGTGAAGAAAGGTATTACAAGAATCAATAACTGGAAACTAAAGAACCCTTTAATAGCCAGTATTTTCTCCTCATGAAGAAGTCATGTAATCAAATCACCTCTCAATCATCTTCATAAGCAAAACAGTCTGAGCTCTTTTCAAGTCCTCAAATCAATTTTGGCTCTTTTCTGTACCCTCTCTAATTTTTCAAAATGTGGGCCCCAGAACTACATGCAATATTCCAGTATTATTCTTACCAGTGTCACCTAGAGAGGTAAAACTACCTCACTACTTCATCTCATTAGTTCCCTATTTATACATCCAAAGATCACAAAATTAGCCTTTTTTGCCACACCATTACATTGGGAGCTCATCACCATATCGACTATGACCCCTAAATCCTTTTCATTGTCACTATTTTCCAGGATACAGTCCCCAATTCTGTAGGTATATCCTGCATTCCTTGTTCCTAGCTGTATCAATTTACATTTTGCTGTATTAAAACACATTTTGTTTGAATGGGTCCCGTTTAACAGGCAATCCAGATCACTCTGTATGATGGCCCTTTCCTCATCATTATTTACCAATACCAATATAATTTACCATTATTTACTAATTCTAAGGTAGTGAAAACCAGTTTGGAATACTTCACTGACCTCCAAATATGGCAGCATTCATAAATATAGGTCAAGCTTTGTAAAATCCACATGCTTTCTATATAACACTGCTAGATATTTCAAATTGCTAGTCTCTTCCAGTTCCAGGGGGGTTTAAGAAGGAGAAATTGGAACCTATTTTTATGTATTCATATTGAAGTAGCATTTCATGTATGGGTGCAATACTAATCTTACCAATGGACATGCATTAGGCAGCCAAGAGGTCATGTGAGAGAATTAAAGGTTGTCTCTTAGACCAGAATACCCAGTCTAGAATGTCAATACAGCTTTCCCTACTTAATGTATATGCCTACTATAGAAATATAACATGGATGCTCTGCAGAGGATTCATTCATTACACCTGTGCTATCCAGCTCTGCAATGGATTAATCTGGGGGGAAATTAAAATAGGTTTGGTGCCGATCATAGTTTGGGTCTGTGCTGAATCAGACTGAGAAGTAGGTTACTGGGGTCAAGTGAGATAGGCACAGTCCCGTATTACAAAGAAGTCTCAACCCTCTTTCTCATCTTGAAACATGGATCCCACTGAAGTGTTTATTCTGCTGGATGACTAAATTTCCATGAACAGATCATTCTGCAAGTGTGAGAAAGGTTTCTACTGAATAGAAGGCTGAAAGTTTAAAGCATCGTTGTTTAAGAAATAGCAAAGGTAATCAGAACACTAAAAACTGTAAATTTTTACAACCATGTAAAACTATCAAATCTACATAGGTTATATCATAAAACCATGTTAGGGATCTAAAACTTGATAACTGTAATTCACAGTTATATTTCTGGATAAAAGCTACTTAAATTCAGCCATTTTATATTGTAGGCTCAACTACTTCTTTGCTGGAGACCTTGTTATCGATGACTTGTTATCTATGATTCTATGACAGAAGTTCCCAACAAACAAGAGGCCTCATCTCTATGTTAAATCAGCATGTGATTGGTTGCATATGCAGTGCCGACACTATTATTCATGCTTATCAATCACTGTGCACACATGACTATAAATAGCCTACTAAATGTTGAACATGTGTTTATGGTAAATCTCATTCTTAAATGTCACAACCAAAACTTGCTACATGCTTTCTATGAAGGGTTTGAGAGACAATCCATGCCGCTATGCAAACTACATTTTTCTTTATTTGTTTTAGCCATCAAGAATTATGACAATCATAATATACTGGAAGAATAATAATGAGTTTAAAAAAAAAAAGCCAGTATGCAGCTGTGAAGAATTGACTTGAAAGATCAACTAATCATGATGTTCTAAATGGTTTTATTAACATTGATATTGCTCTACTGATGAGGAATAGCACATTCTGGCCAAATCTAGGAATCCATAGTCTAGGGATCACCTGAAATATCCAGTCAACTGTTTCTGTTTTTATGAGGAATTTTAAGTCTAGCAATACAGTTTCTGGTGAGTTAGGACCTGATCTTTCACCAGCTGGAAGTTAATGGGGAACTCTTACTTGCAACAAACCATTTCCCCAACCTGAGTTTCCTACCCCTGGGTGACCCAGGCCAAATCCCGCACCTGTCACTTAAGCCACTGTCTTTGTGCTTCCCCTGCAGCACTACGTTCTAGAGTATTTTATCATATTTCTACAAAAGTAAGGTTTAAAATATATTCTATACTCCAAGAAAGTGCCACAGCAACAGTTTCTTCATTTCATACCATCTATTAATGGATGCACTGAAATATACAGTAATATACATTTTCTGACTTCAGTGTGCTTCATTTTGCAATTTCAATATAGTATTTTTGTTTTGAATTCATTATAAAGCTGGCAATCCTGGAAGAACAGTGACATGGCTCTGCTGCAAGGACTGGGCACCAATCATTTAGAGACTATCCTGCTTCCTATTTTAAACTTGTAATTATATATATTATATATAAAAAAACCCTTTGTAAACAGGCATGAAACAGAAGGGAGAGTTTTGGTTCTTGTGTCTTTGTAGCTGCGGCAATATCCCAGACAAACCAGGGAGTGTATTACAAGAAACAAAATGGTTACAAACAAGAAAACAAAAGGAAGTGGAAAGGAGAAAAATGGAAATAAGTGAGGAGAGTAAAAAGACTGGAAGAGTAGAAAGCAAATTTCTCTTTTGACATACGCATAAGAAATGTATTCCTAATTTGCAACATATGGGATGATAGGAGGTGAAAAGGTTGCAAATCATCAGCCTAAATTGTTTTTTTTTTTTTTTACTTAGAAATGGACTTAGCTGGCAGCCCTAATTTAGATCTTCAGCTAGCTCATATTTTTGCCTGCCTGCACTGCCTCTCAAACAAAAATATGAATACTAAATCTCATGTCAATTATTTAAAAATACTTTAACTAAATTAACAACTTTAAAAAATATCTATTGTATATAATATAAACAAATTATTTGAATCACATGTTAAGGATGTATAGTCTTTTGCAAGTAATATAGATGCAGTTAAAACACTAGACAATACTCACCCCTTATTAAAAACACTACAGTATTCTACATCAATAGCCCAAACGCTACAATATATCTGTCCGTCTGTCTACCTATCTATTTATCATTGTATTGTGTTTGGGCTTTTAATGTAGAATACATATACATGTATATAAAAGAGTACTAAAGTATTGTAGTTAGTGAATGTGTTATAGGTTTACACACACACACACACACACAAAGATGTAAACTGCATGTTTTGACTGCAAAGGATTTTTATATTATTCCTCTTTGAGACCAGATTTAGTCAAGGGTTTCTTATCATTCTCAGTAACAAATGATATCGGACGGATAGGTAGGCAGTCAAATATGTACAAGCTTGCACTTAGCCGGAAATCAGGGCATAGACCAATTATAATGACTAGTTTATTTATCAATCAATTGTATTCTGCAAGGTACAATCATCCAGTAAACATATCATCCTAATATAGTTTAAAAAGCTAATTAGCCGCAGGCCCTTTGGACACTAAGTATTTCCATAAAAATTCATACAGTTCAAGTCATTCTGCACTGCCTTAGTTCAGCTAAAGGGTTCCCAGGCTGGGTGAATAGAAATTTTCCTAGAATTCACAAATAATTCAAATTGCTCCCCTTATCACTCCCACCTAACTTCATTTTCAGTCACTGTTTGATTTTACAAATGAATACCACAAAATGATTCATGCTAAGCAGCTCATGGTTTTTGTTTGTTTTAATACTGCTGCTGCACCCAGCCCAATAGTGTATAAGTCTAAAAGTGATCATGTTGATGTAATGTGTTCTGCTTGTTTACTCAACACACATCTGACGATAGTGTCACGGCATGCTAAACAAATGTAACAGATTCTCACTTTTCCTTTTATTCAAATCTGTCTATTGTCACATTCTGTAAAATACTCAGAAACTGAGATGGGGAGCAGTAGTTGAAATGGCAACTGGCTGTCAGTTTGTCATTGTTCCACAGACAAAAGGCAGAACTGTCACAAAAAACAGCATTTATTCATTTCAGATTTGTGGCTTAGGGCTGGGAAAGGGGAGGTGTCATTCATAGTAATTGCAGAACACATAAATAATAATAGTACCCTGCAAATCATATATCAAAGAAAACAGTGGGAGATGGCAGTGATGGAAGCAAGTAAAGGGATGCTTCCAGCACAACCTAATTTACTGCCCTTTTTAAAAATATATTTTCCTTCATAACAGTAAAATGGAATATTTTGTGTTTGCCTTCTGTGCTGCGGATAAGGAAGATGGAACTTCTAAATCACACATTTAATGACTTATTTTACACAAATTGCTCAGCAGCTCTCTATATGTGATTACTCTTTGTGCTCAACTGTTGTCACTTTTATTAACTTAATTTTACTAATTAGAAACCATTTCATGTTGATATGCATGTTATTTGTTCCAGCCATTCTGCTCTAAAGCAGCAGCTTGTTAAAGGAGATAATACTACCACATGAAAATACTTCAGGTTGGCCTTCACATACAAGATGATTCTTTTATCCCATAGAAAATAATTCAGCAATTGACAGGTAACACTGCTCAACAGCATTTCCTATTAATGCAATCACTGAAAAATCAAGGGAATTACCAGTTCAGAGAACATTAGTATCCAGACCACCATTTGGCCTTAGGTGTATATTAATATATATTCATGCACACGCTCAAACTTTAGAAACCCAATTACAACTCCCTTTCAATTCTTTCATATGATCACCCATAATGCTCACAATTAATTTCTCACAATCACACTCAAATATCAAACCTTAACTCTGATCTCAGAATTTTGTAGGAAGAAATTACACATTATAGACTTGTATTGTGTGTATGTGTGTATATGTATAGCTAGATAGATTAATCTCACTGAGGCTGGAGTTAAGGTGGTATGTCTGAGTGTGATTTTTGAGACAACTTTTCCATCTGGCAAAACCTCCTGTGGGCCCCTCCATAGAGATATTAGCACTATCATCAGAGTCTGACGCCCATTGGCCATTCCTTTCAGCTGTGACAGGCTGGCAGGATATGTAAGTGGAGAAGAAATACAAACCTTGAATGAGGGGCCAGGTGGGAGCCTCTCACCCCCATACTCCCTGGCTCAAACCATGTCTTCCTCTTATTTCATGACCCACTTCCCCAAGCCTTCCACAGAACCGACACAGTTCACCAGTGGGCATTCTAGTCTGACATAACTCTTTCTCTGGTAAATGTGCACCAGATGGAGAAGATGACTCCTGTATAGATTCGCAAGCAACTTTGCCTGTGTGATGCCTTGGGGATTGGTCTGTAAAATTTACAAATTCTGGTTTGTGTTATGAAATTGTATCACAGTTGGTATCCACCATGTCCTACTATCCTGAAAACATGTCTTACCTAGACCAGAGACAATGGGAAATACTTGGTAGTAATGATGTGCTTTGAATGGACAGCATACATTCTAAGTGGGTTTGCCAGCAGGGAGAAGCTGAAGGGAGTGGAAAGTAACCAAACAACAGAACAAAGGAAGCCAGGTATTGGAAGGGAGGTATATAAACTGAAGTGTGGAAGAAGAGAAGAGGTTAGACTAGTCAAGAGCAAAGGAAACAAGTTGAACTTAGGGGAAGAAGGTTCCATATTCCAGCATACAAGCCATGCACTGGAATGGAACAATTCTATGGACTCTGATTCCACCCCAAAGAATAGCCTGGAGAGGTGAGGAAACTGAGGCAAGGAAAGACATGTAGAGTTTATTATTTGTATGATCCATATTCTCATCTACTTTTTATGAATAAATAAAAGAGTAAGTGTGTCAAACTTCTGTGCAAAGTGTATCTCTGATAAATGCTTCACAATTACTCTGTGCATCTGGAGAAAGTTAAACTGTAAACTTACCTTGGGACAGTGGATTCCACCTCTCTGAAGGGAGTGTTATATTGCAGATCTGCACTCTGAAAGTGTGCCTAGGGACCCGTAGTTTGGCGCAGTGGCTGGACTACATTCAGGGCCTGGAGGCTTAAAATATCCAGGGATACAGGCGACCCAGAGGCTTAGATACTTCTCACAGCAGTCCAGGGGGTGGACAGCAGAGGGTGCCCAACCAGATCTGAGACAGCCTGCAAATCTTCCCCTCCCAACATGTCCCAATTCCCAACAGCAACAAAGGTATGAAAAGGACAATGAGGAGAGACTTGACTGAAGAACCACCTATAGGTCAGCTATGGAGCTAGCCTCCCTTTCTGGCAAATCTCAGATGATTCACCAGAGAGGAGCCCTGCCTGGATGGACAGAGGTATCCCACATCAATGTTTCTTCATACAAATCTTATCAGGTTTGTGGGAAGCTGGGTAATCTCTTAGAAAGGGGGAAAAAGAGAGAGGAATTTAGGAATCTAGAGTGAGAGTTTGGCTGCTCTCTGTACATTTGGCATACAACCAGAGTGGGCAGACAGCCTAACAACTGTAGCAGAGCTGTGAAGGGATAATGGTGCCTGGCTGGGGAGCCGAGGTACATATGGGTTGGAGAGCAGGGCTCCTTTCTGGTCAAGCTGACTCCTCAACATCAGAAGAGTGTATTGAGAAACCGAACTGGGGAGTCACGAGGAAGCATAGAAGGGCCAGGAGGCAACATCAGAGAAAAGATGTTCACAGCAGATTATGAGACAACTATTGGTGTTTCTTGGCATAGATAAACTATTATTGGTAAAGAAGGGACTTTTTTCACTTTGATTCAAAAAATGGCCTATGTTTGGGAGGTCATGATGATGTGGAACGTATGGATGAAGTTTCACATTTGTGTTAACTGTGATGGTGCAGCTACAGGGAACCAAGAATGAATCAATGAATTAAATGAAGTGTGACTTTTAGGGGTAACATTTCAAAACTGTCTGATTGCTTGTTCTTTTCCCTGAGAAAGCTAGTAAATATTATTTCTAAGAAAGGTAATAGAAAATTAAAATATCCTCTGAAAAGTGATTGTTTTAATGTTGTAGACTAAACTCAAACAATGAATATGAAAGAGAAAGTTTTAATCCTGCTATAAGTGAAATATTCAATACAACCTTGTAATGCTTTGCTACCAACACTTCTTTAACTAGCAATACACAAAAGAGATATTTCCATTTTATCTCCTTGCTAGTTGTGACAGCAGTGAGCCTTGACAGTAGTGACCTGAGGATCCCAAGCCTAAATTTCCTCAGAATTTCTTTGGCCATGTGATAATAGTAACAAATCATAGAAAGAGTCACTCTTCTAGCTCTGAACAAGGACGTTTATTAAAATAAGGAAGACAGCATTACATGTAGGTACCAATGACATAGGGAAGGATAGGAGAGACATCCTGGAGGCCAAATTTACGCTGCTAGGGGAAAGACTGAAATCCAGGACATCTATGGTGGCATTCTCAGAAATGCTTCCAGTTCCACGCGCAGGGCCAAGTAGGCAGGCAGAGCTTCAGAGTCTCAATGCATGGATGAGATGATGGTGTAGAGAGGAGGGGTTTAGATTTATTAGGAACTGGGGAAACTTTTGGGATAGGGGGAGCCTATACAGGAGGGATGGGCTCCACCTAAACCAGAGTGGAACCAGACTGTTAGCACTTAACATTAAAAAGGTTGCAGAGAAGTTTTAAAACTAAGAGATGGGGGAAAGCCGACTGCTGCAGAGGAGCACATGGATCGGACAGAGACTTCTCTTAGAGGAGAGTCTATTGATAGAGATTCTCTAGGTTTTAGTCAGGAGGAGAGGATGGAACAGGATAAAGTAGGGGCCAGATCAGACAAGAAACATTCACATAAAAAAAAATCCGACACATCAGAAAAGGGCAGACAAATAAAGAGTGACAAGTTTTTAAAGTGCTTGTACACAATTGCTAGAAGTCTAAATAATAAGATGGGTGAACTAGAGTACCTCGTGTTAAAGGAGGGTATTGATATAATAGGCATCAAAGACAATCAATGGGACACAATCATTCTGGGGTACAAAATATATCGGAAGGACAGAACAGGTCGTGCGGGGGCAGGGGGAGTGGCACTATATGTGAAAGAAAATGTAGAATCAAATGAAGTAAAAATCTTAAGTGAATCCACATGTTCCATAGAATCTCTATGGATAGTAATTTCATGCTCTAATAAGACTATAATATTAGGAATCTATTATCGACCACCTGACCAGGACAGTGATAGTGACAATGAAATGCTAAGGGAGATTAGAGAGGCTATCAAAATTAAGAACTCAGTAATAGTGGGGGATTTCAATTATCCCTATATTGACTGGGAACGCGTCACCTCAGGATGAAAAGCAGAGACAAAATTTCTCGATACTTTAAATAACTACTTCTTGGAGCAGCTGGTACAGGAACCCACAAGGGGAGAGGCAATTCTCGATTTAGTCCTGAGTGGAGCACAGGATCTGGTCCAAGAGGTAACTATAACAGGACCACTTGGAAATAGTGACCATAATATAATAACTTTTAACATTCCTGTGATGGGAAGAACACCTCAACAGCCCAACACCGTGGCATTTAACTTCAGAAACGGGAACTATGCAAAAATGAGGGGGTTAGTTAAACAGAAATTAAAAGGTACAGTGACTAGAGCGAAATCCCTGCAAGCTGCATGGACACTTTTCAAAGACACCATAATAGAGGCCCAACTTAAATGTATACTGCAAATTTAAAAAACACCGTAAAAAGAGCCACTGTGGCTTAACAACCATGTAAAAGAACCAGTGGGAGAAAAAAAGCATCTTTTAAAAAGCGGAAGTCACATCCTAGTGAGGTAAATAGAAAGGAGCATAAACACTGTCAAATTAAGTGTAAAAATGTAATAAGAAAAGCCAAAAAGGAGTTTGAAGAACAGCTAGCCAAAAACTCAAAAGGTAATAACAAAATGTTTTTTAAGTACATCAGAAGCAGGAAGCCTGCTAAACAACCAGTGGGGCCCCTGGACGATCGATACACAAAAGGAGCACTTAAAGACAATAAAGTCATTGCGGAGAAACTAAATGAATTCTTTGCTTCAGTCTTCACAGTTGAGGATGTTAGGGAGATTCCCAAACCTGAGCCAGCTTTTGTAGGTGACAAATCTGAGGAATTGTCACAGATTGAGGTGTCGCTAGAGGAGGTTTTGGAATTAATTGATAAACTTAACAATAACAAGTCACCGGGACCAGATGGCATTCACCCAAGAGTTCTGAAAGAACTCAAATGTGACATTGTGGAACTATGGTTTGTAAACTGTCCTTTAAATCAGCTTCTGTACCCAATGACTGGAAGATAGCTAATGTAATGCCAATATTTAAAAAGGGCTCTACAGGTGATCTTGGCAATTACAGACTGGTAAGTCTAATGTCAGTACTGGGTAAATTAGTTGAAACAATCGTAAAGAATAAAATTGTCAGACACATAGAAGAACATAAATTGTTGGGCAAAAGTCTTGGTTTCTGTAAAGGGAAATCATGTCTTACTAACCTATTAACGTTCTTTGAAGGGGTCAACAAACATGTGGACAAGCGGGATCCAGTGGACATAGTGTACTTAGATTTCCAGAACGCCTTTGACAAGGTTCCTCACCAAAGGCTCTTACGTAAATTAAGTTGTCATGGGAAAGAGGGAAGATCCTTCATGGATTGAGAACTGGTTAAAAGACAAGGAACAAAGGGTAGGATAAATGGTAAATTTTCAAAATGGAGAGGTGTAATTAGTGGTGTTCCCCAAGGGTCAGTCCTAGGACCAATCCTATTCAACTTATTCATAAACGATCTGCAGAAAGGGGTAAAAAGAGAGATGGCAAAGTTTGCAGATGATACTAAACTGCTCAAGATAGTTAAGACAAAGCAGACTGTGAAGAACTTCAAAAAGATCTCACAAAACTAAGTGATTGGGCAACAAAATGGAAAATGAAATTTAATGTGGATAAATGTAAAGTAATGCACATTGGGAAAAATAACCCCAACCATACATACTATGATGGGGGCTAATTTAATTACAACTAATCAGGAAAAAGATCTTGGAGTCATCGTGGATAGCTCTCTGAAGATGTCCACGCAGTGTGCAGTGGCAGTCAAAAAAGCAAACAGGATGTTAGGAATCATTAAAAAGGGGTTAGAGAATATGATGGAGAATATCTTATTGCCCTTATATAAATCCATGGTACACCCACATCTTGAATACTGCGCACAGATGTGGTCTCCTCATCTCAAAAAAGATATACTGGCATTAGAAAAGGGCAACTAAAATCATTAGGGGTTTGGAATGGGTCCCATATGAAACTAGGACTTTTCAGCTTGGAAAAGAGGAGACTAAGGGGGGATATGATAGAGGTATATAAAATCATGAGTGATGTGGAGAAAGTGAATAAGGAAAAGTTACTTACTTGTTCTCATAATATAAGAACTAGGGGCCACCAAATGAAATTAATGGGCAGCAGGTTTAAAACAAATAAAAGGAAGTTCTTCTTCACACAGCGCACAGTCAACTTGTGGAACTCCTTGCCTGAGGAGGTTGTGAAGGCTAGGTCTATAACAGGGTTTAAAACAGAACTGGATAAATTCATGGTGCTTAAGTCCATTCATGGCTATTAGCCAGGACGGGTAAGGAATGGTGTCCCTAGCCTCTGTTTGTCAGAGGGTGGTGATGGACGGCAGGAGAGAGATCACTTGATCATTACCTGTTAGGTTCATTCCCTCTGGGGCACTTGGCATTGGCCCCTGTCAGTAGACAGGATACTGGGCTGGATGGACCTTTGGTCTGACCCAGTATGGCCATTCTTATGTTCTTATCTATATCTCGCCCCACTTCATTTTGGAGCTTCTCCTTATGAACCCCCTCCCAGTCTGTCTTGATGCTACAATTTTAAATCATACTACATGGACTTTTACAGTATTGATTTTATTTTGTATTTGGAATGCAGAAACTACCATTTAAAACTAGGAAGTCATGACAGAATGACTCACTGAACATTTCAGTCTCTCAATGACTATTAATGTTGAATTTTTATTTATTTATTCATTTATTAAGGTGGAAATGTTCTCTCCTCAATTATAGTAAAAACTTGGAAATTTACTTAGGTAGAGTTGGCTTTTTGTTGTTGTGTTTGCTTTGTTTTTTACCTTTCTAGAAAACTGTTGAAAATTCATAGATCACCATTTTGAAGTGCTTCACATAGACACAGCTCCCCATTCATGAATGAAAGTATATGCTCCAATTTTATGGCAATATGACTATAACGATTTCAGAAGGGGACATACTTACTTCCTGTCAGATTGCATGGAATTGTCCAAAGTGACAAGCACATACAATAATTACACAGCAATGATAGGCTGCACCCAAATTATATTAGAATGGCATTAGCTTCAGACAGCTCTCTTCAAAAGAAGGCAGGTTTAACAGGAACATGTAAATGTAGTACATACACAGAGCAGTAGTATGTGTCTCAAGTTATTTTCATGGCCAGCACAAGAGTGGATGCTAAATCAACCACAGTATAACATGATCACGCTGCAGTTAGTACATGTCACTATTTATCTGAGAGAAAATTTCTGGCATCAAAATTTGCATGGTCTAGTTAAACTTCACTGGTTGATATATCTAACATTTAGCTTCATAACAACAATTCTGACAGTAGCACTGCTCACAGCAAACTGCCACTGTCGTTTGTTCTGCTCCAGTGCTGCTTGACTGTCACAGCCTGTCATGTGGGAAGAAAGCACTAAATCTAACCCCATGTGACAGGGTTTAATAATTCCTATTACTCCTGTTGGCTGTTTAGGCCACCTTGAAGGATACAGCATATAGTTTTACAGTGTATAGTTTTAACCCACAAAGAATTCTTGTTCTATACACCAGAAATGTTACATTATAAAGTAGAAAGCTGGGTTGATCTGACCAGGATTCTGAAGCACAGTTATAGCTGAAATGAAAAGCATTACTAAATTAAACAAATTTAAAACCTCAAATCATTGATACACTGTGGCCAAAATTTGCATCTCTTCTGTGCTATAAGATATGTTAAAATATCACCTTGTCTTGGAGGTTTCTTTTTCGCTGGGATTTCCAGCTCTGGCTAGAGATGCTGGCTTTCATGAGTATAATCAGATTTTTAATTTTTCTCATAATAAAAGAATATCTAGCAACCACTTCCATGCAGTGTTATTTTATTTATTTCTATTTTTAAATATGACTTCTGATGTGCAATTTTTAACACAAAAAATAAATAAAAAGTAAGACTTTGTTTTAGACACTAGAGCTGTGGAAACTGTTTACCTTGAACTAGAAAAAGGACTCAGAATTGACCATAGTTTAAGTTTGACCTTCATCCACAAATAGCATTGATTTGTTAGAACTTTGTGTGTGTCTCTGAACTGTTAAATGAAACTGTTACAGTTCCAGGCAACTGCACCTGTATTTCCCCCTCCATGGTCCGGCAAGGGCACACACTCTAGATTCCAGGCTCCTCAGCCATCGCCTCTCTTTGGACAGAGAGATACTTCTTCTGACTGGGGTATTTCCAGGTTGCACAGTCCCCTAACTATACTGTGATATCCCCCAGCAAAAGACAGACTGCCTAAGTAGGCCTGCTTTTATTCTGGCCTCAGAGATGGCAGTGTAATTGCCACCTGTCATAAGTTACCACATAGTTCTTTCTAACAAGCACTTTTATTCTTAAGGTAAACGCATTACAGAGAAAACATATTAAAAACAATAAAAGAACCTACATATATGCTAATAAGGTTAGCAGAGATCACCTCTAAAGCCAACAAGGGCTCTGGTTGGTTATTCGTCCCTCAGACAGCACTCAGGGTTTTTTCCTGTGGTCACCAGTTCAAAATAGCTTTCACTCAGAACTAATCCTCAGTCTATGGCGCCTCAAGAGGACAAAGTCCTTTCAACCCTTCCCTAAGTATCGGGGCCCCTGGATCAGATGTCCTGTCCCATTTGTGGATCAGAAAGAAGGCCCTGACTCAGTTTTAGCTCAGACTATTTAACCAAAAACCCAGTCTTTGTTTGTTATTCAAACTGGATTCTCCAGGTACCCAGTATGTATGAGCCTCTCTCCAAGTGACGGTAGCTCTCTGGAGGTGTTACGACCTGAGTTAATTTGCCTAGCCACTCCTCACTGTTCTTCATTCCACAAGGGCTGTGGACCCCCTCCTCCATAAAACTACATACAGTCCCTCAATAGTACATAAACATTTTCATTTTTAATACATTGAGTTCCTAAAATACTTAAACTTAATTCAATAAAGGTTTAACTTAATTCTATAAAGTTTGTCCAGAATTTTGCAGATATTGTCACATCTGTCTCAGCTCTGTCCTGAAGAAATGGGTGTAATGAGGGTGCGGTCCAGCTTGTTAGGGGAACCCACTGTCTTACTTCCTGTACAGGTTTATTCCCTGGATGGCATTTTTGCTACTACCTTTCATAAGTTCATATTTCAACTAAGCACATAATAAACATTCTATTAGCAAGCCAGTATACATCCTTCAAAAATCCATAGAGAGTCATTTTCAACCATCCTGTATAATTTCTCTCTTTAGAATCTTTGGGGATGAGCTCTTACATGTCCCTTGTTACCCCAAAACCTTTGGGTGTAAGCTTCATATCTAGTCCTTTCATTCCCACATGGACTGAGGTTAGTGTGTGTGATGTCCCTTTGTTTCCCAAGGGGGTCACCTGCCTCAATGATGGATTGAGGTTCCTCACCCCTCTGGAAATATTATAAGCCATTCTTTGGACCAATGGTAGAAATATTTTAGGGCTGCCTCCCTGTGAAGCAGCTCTCAGCCATGCACTGCTTTTAACAGCAGGGATGTTTGCCATAGCCAAACTCCTTTCTCTGCCCCACTTCCCTGACGTCAGCTAGTGGGGACCCTGAAGGCCTAACACCTCAGCTTCTATTGGGGGAGGTGGAAGAATATTGATCCCCCACCCCACTGGGGTGGCCTTTTGTTTCCCACACGTTGAGTCAAGATGAGAAGACTTCCTTCTCCCCTCCGATTCAAGGTCTTCTACATTTTCACAGATCATTAAGCCGTCAGGGTATGTCTACACTTCAATTAAAAATCATGGCTGGCCCATGCCAGCTGACTCAGGCTCACAAGGCTCGGGCTAATGGTGGAGATGGAGATGGAATTACGGTGGAGATGCTTGGGCTCAGGCTGGAGCCCAGGGTCTAGGACCCACAAGGTGGGAAGAATTTCCCTTCAAGTCAGTAGGTCTTGACCCTCTCCTGAAGAGGGAGGTGGTGTCACCCCTTCTCTCCTCAGGTATTTGTCCGCATGGACTGGAGATGTAACTCAATTGCTCCTGGATACTGATGGGGAGATCCACCCCCCCCATCTCCTTGTCAGCAATCTCATTTGCATTTTTGCATTCTTGCCTGTCCGGAAGTAACTGAGGAGGACTGATTCACCCCTTCTACTTTCAAAGCCGTAATATCATTTCCCAAATGCAAAGAATATGAAATATGTGACAATACACCTACAACCAGTACCCCTGTACCTTCATAAGAATAGAAGAACAGTCATACCAGGTCAGACCAATGGTCCATCTAGCCCAATATCCTGTCTACCAACAGTAGCCAATGCAAGATGCTTCAGAGGAAGTGAACAAGAATAAGGCAGTTCATTGAGTGATCCATTTACAGTTGTCCAGTCCCAGCCTCTAGTAGTCAGAGGCTTAGATACCCAGTACATGGGGTTGCATGCCTGACCATCATGGCCAGGGCCGACAAGAGGGGGGGGAAGCCGGTACAAATTACCGGGGCCCGGCGGTCCAGAAGGGGGTCCGGGGCCTGGTTTCCCCGACTTCCCCCCCCTCTCGTCGGCCCAGTTTAGCCGGTCCGCCCTTGCAGGGGGACCCTAAAAATTTTTTTCACTGGGGCCCGAACCGGCTCTCGGCGGCCCTGATCATGGCTAATAGCAATTGATGGAGCTTTCCTGTATGAAATTATCTAATTATTTTTAAAACCCAGTTCTTTTGGCCTTCACAACATCCCCTGGCAATGAGTTGGCTGTGCATTGTGTGAAGAAGTAGTTTCCTTATGTTTGTTTTTAATCTGCTGCCTATTAATTTCATTGGGTAACCACAGTTTATGTGTTATGCGAAGGATAAATAACACTTCCTTATTCTCTTTCTACACACCAGGCATGATTTTATAGACCTCTATCATTTATCCCCAATCGTCTCTTTTCCAAGTTTAATAGTCCCAGTCTTTTTAATCTCTCCTCATATGGAAGCTGCTCTATATCCCTAATCATTGTTGTTGCTATTTTCTGTACTTTTTCCAATTCTAATACATCTTTTTTTGAAATGGGGTCACCAGCACTGCATGCAGTATTCAAGGTGTGGGGGTACCATGGATTTATATTGTGGCATTATGATGGATAGATAGATGATAGATAATAAAACAGAATCTAATCAATCTATCTATCTATCTAAGCTCACATCCAGGGAGCATTTAGTGGGGTTTCACAACATGGGGTTTAACTATAGTCTTAGCAGTCCCAGTATCCCTCCATCCAGTGAATGTCTCCCCATTAACTACCATCTTCCTCTCCCATTGGTGATCTGATGGATCTGCAACCAGCCAGACATAGCATGACATGTAGGCGGTGGAGTGGGGTGTGAATGGTTCAGCATGAACATCATATGCAGTCGACAGACTGGCTGGGTGACTCTTGAGACTCAGTCATATTGTTAACTCTGGGAGATTGGGGAGCAGCTGGTCTTTCCAGCAGTGCATTGGGACTCAGTAGGTGACATGGACATTCCTGGGTAAAGCGACACCAATGGCCACTTTCCTCCACTTGTCCCAGGGCTTCTCGGAGGTGATTTCTTTCCCCTTGGGTGTGGTTAGTCCCCATTCCTGACCTTCATCCCTATTATGTTTTCTATCAAACTCAGGACGACTAGCCACATACTGGTCTGACAAATTCCCAGCTATATACAATATCTAGGACTTTTGTCTGTTAGCCATTATTTCAGGATGAGATGGCAAAGATTATAGAACTGTTCTATTAATTTGTAGGCCTCATTAACCACTAATTTACATAAGCACTAATCTGAATTGAACGCTCAGTGTTAGTCATGTCCCATTTTTTTTTTTAACTTTCCCAAACCTTCTTCTATATGTTTCGGGGTCAGTTTAAGCTTTTGCAACAAAGCTTGTTTATATTGTTCACAATCTTTATAGTTCCCCCTATTCATAAGGGTGGAAATGTCCAAAGCCTTTGTCCCAAATAGTAGTGGAGCTAAATACCATACCATGTCCTTCTGCCCAACCCAATTCAATTCACACCCATTTTAAAAGAATTTAGAAACTCATCCATGTCATTCCCCTCCCTAAAGTGAGGAAATAATTTGGAGTCTCTTCCACCCAGCTGGGTAGTACCCGGTACCGGCTCCATTTTACTGGACCACAGTTCCAGTCTTGCAGTCTCTCCATCTTGAGCTGATTATGTCACTCCTTGCCCTTCTCCTTCTCCTTGTGCCATCGCTCCTTCTCTTCTTTCTTGTACTGACACTGTTGCTTCTGGTTTGCAAGCTGCTGGATTTCCAGATGCACTTGATCCCTCTCCAGCTGCAGCTTCTCCTGTTGAAGCTGTTGAGCTGTCCACATCTCCTGTTGCAGTGCTGTACACGGTCTGGATGGAACATGGCTGCTGCTTGTCAGCCTCTTCCCCGTTTTTCTCCAGGGAGTTGGTTCCAAGATTTTCCTCGCCCACTGGAGCCTCTGCTAGTGGGCTGGAAGTTCCCTGAGGACCAGGACCATTAGTCCTCTTCTAGTCATACAGCAAATATACTACCTGTGTTTTGAGCTGCCTTTCTCTGCATAGCTCCATCAGCCAATTTTTCTTCAGATGTTCATAATTCATTTTCCTCGGTGTCTCTTTTTTGCGATTCCTTTCCTGAAAAGACTATAGAGACTCTTCTCTGCTTTTTCTTTCTAGCATACTTGCTTTCATGGCTGTTGACACTTATGCAATTCACACTGTTACAGTTCCCACATAAGCTGCCACCATATAGGTCACAGTCAAGGTAACTGCACCTGAGCCCCTCCCCCCCCCAGCAAGGGCACCTACTCTAGGTTTCTTGCTCCCCAGTTATTGCCTCTCATGGGTACTGGTAGTGTAACGCTGACAGACTCCTGTCATCGGTGGGTGGGATCGAACCTGGGACCTCTAAATCTTAGTCTGTGAGCCTCGGCTGCATGAACTAAAAGTCATATGCCTCTTAGCCAAGACTGTAGCAGATTCATCACTCTCTAGATGGTCTAGGTGCCACTAGAGGGGGACAGAGTGCCACACCAAACAGGCATGGATTACAGTAGCTCTCTGGAGGTGTTACAGAATGGGTGCATTTGCCTAACCACTTTTCCTAGTTCCAGGAGGGCTGTAGTCCTCTTCCCCCATGGAACCACACATAGTCCCTCAATAGTCCATGGACATTTGCATTTTTAATATAATGAACTCTTAAAATACTTGAACTTAATTCAATAAGATTTAATTATATTCAATAATAATCCAACAGAAGCTTTGTATGAAAGTTTGTTATTTTTTGGGGGGGAAATCAGACTCATTCGAGCTTGCAAACAATGTACTTTTTAAGGTTGCTGATCATGTTCTATTTCAAGTTTGAATCATCGGGATGGGTGACGTGGGGCAAGTCACATAGTATTTTTCTCTACAGCCAGTAGTCTTACTTCCTGTTCTAACATACCAAACAACCTAGATAAACCAATGTCTTGCCCATTAGCAAATGGATTTGTTTGAAGATGTATTTCTTTTTAAAATCAAGGCCGACAAACATAGACCAATGGATTGCAACATAAAAAAATTATTAGCCCACTGTGAACTGAATTTTGTTCACAGAATTCTAATTTTAACACCATTTACTTTCCCCAGAAAACTAGTGTGAACCAATCCTGTAGGTTCTTAGTATGAAACTTCATCTTTATGCTCAATGAAAGATTTCTTCTTATCTTAGAGTCACTAACACCAGTTTGTGTTAGTGCTATTTCATTTGATCTAAAATTGTGTAATATCATATCTGTTTTGATGGGTCAAGCAAAAAAACAAATATATCCTGATGGAGTAGATGCCTCAGAGGATTAATAATGGAATATAAAGACTTTCACCTTTAGGTCACTAATCTAGCTCAGACCTGTAGTGATTACTGTTTGGCTGTCTGTGTGAAAGAAATTGGTGGCCTTTTTCAAGTTCCTAGTAGGTGTCCAAATCATAAAACCACCACCAGATGTGGCATTAATTAGCATCATATTTGGCAATCGCATCAGCAGAGCCAAGAACCAAATGGTCATGGAACCATAACTATGTTCTCACTGCCTGAAATGCTAACTCCAAAATGGGGTTGAAACATCTTAACTGGGTGGCATGAGGAAGCTTGTCCTACAGCTACCTATAGCTGGCTCTATCTGTGCTGTGGATAAAATTACTTCATTACTTGTAAAAAAGTGTGGTGGCAAGCATTCATGGGTAAGTTTGGGTTTGTTTTTTTCATTAACGGTCTAGCTAACAGGAACCCAGTTTGGCTTTACATGCTCAGACACAATATACATGCAAGCAGTGTTTTCATTTCAATACACTTTTGTTGCCAACTTAAAAAAAAACAACACAGTGATCATGCTAAACACAAGGACTGAATATTCCCTCTATATTCTTCTCTGAGTTGAACAAACTTAAAAGGCCTTTTATCTTAGATAAAAAGAGTTACAGTACCTATGGCAGATGGTATCACTTGTTCATGTCTAATTTTAGCTCACAACTCTACCACATAGTTGAAGAAAAGGGCACAGAATCTGATATTGTCACTGAGTTGAGGGGTGGGGGGAGACAGATAAAGTGAGAGTACTGCCTCTGGCTCAACTACTAAGCCTATAGAAGATAACTCACATTTAGTTTCTATGAAACAATTGTGAGATCATCTGAAAATATCTGATTACTAGCTAGCTAACTAGCCAGCTATATACAGCTATATCTTGGCTGCTGCAGCTGATCCATCTGCAGAACACACTACATGCCAATTCTTGAATTATCGTGGGCCAGGAAGGGGATCCATTAGTTAAAGATGACACCGCACATATTCTCACTGCTCTCTTTTTATCACTATGCCTCATAATTTAACGGGATATTTTTTCCTTGCTTCTTCAGTCTTTGGCAATGGTTCTGGATGCCAATGAAGCAGAACTTAATCCAACACCATGTAGTCATTTTGGAATAATTTCTTTGCAAGCTGAACACCTGGCCCACACCTTTGTGATGTCTTCTATCTTAGGTTGTTCAGTTACCTGTGGGAATTTTGATGACATTTGCAGATAGCCAAGCAAGAAATATTTCTGGTCTTTTTCCATGTCTTGTATTATCAACAAAATAACATAGTTAATACTCCCAAACTTTTGGATTCTGCTATTTCTATTTTAAATAACCCCAAAGAATCTACTAGACAAGGATATCAATATGAATTTTTGGATATGAATCATAATAGGAGATTTTCACATCAGGTATTTGATTTCATCTCTGAACTCTGAAGTTTCTGTGGTGTGAGTGGCAGCAGGAAATGGCTTTCAAACCCTTCCTAGCAGATGGAATAAAATCTGTCAGGTTATTAAATTACCACATTACTATTTTTAGTTTCTATTTCCAAATCATTTTTATTCTTTCTTCCTCTGTCATATGACATGTCATTGTTAATCAAATCTCAAAAACATTTCTATTTTGGAAACAAAGCGGGCATGCCTGGCACTTTATTACCCTTTGACCTGAAATATTTTCTCTACTAAACTGTTTTATTTGTCCAGCAAAGTTAGGGACTATTTGCATAATTTCTTAATATGTTTCATGTGTTTCAGAGTTCCAGAAGCGGGTAAGAGGACAAAGGGACAAACAGCAGATAGGTATGCAGGGAGCTTTAGACATTAAAAGTTTAGAGATAAGTTTAGAGATCTGAAATGTGTTTCTCTACTGTGAGATTGCTCATTAAATGAGCTCTTCTATTATGATAACTGTAGCTATATATCAATATGGAAGAAAATGTAACACAATGTTAACTGTAGTAGTAAATGGTACAATGTTGAAAGGAAACGAATGAGCTGATATTTTAGTACGTCAGCAGGGGATAGCAGTCATAATTAACCTTACTCAACGGCACCCAAATTTTACTCAATCAAGGGCTGCATTGGCATCTTGTCAGCAGCCTGAGGGTCACACCTAATTTGCATAAAAATGGAGTAGACTGTAGCCATCCTCAGCTTTAACACTGAAGTAGAATTCACAAAAACTGCAGGCCCCAACAAGAAATGCTACAGCTTGATCTTAGTGGTATTGTATGAGGGGACCCATAGCCTCCAAGGGTCACACCCTCATATTAAAGACAAAAAATTCCTTAGTCCACATTTGGCCTTCCTGATCTATCAGGAACATTAACATTAAGGTAGTCACATGGGTAAAGCTAAAAATGAAAATTCACCCATCAATGGGGTTGCCAGGTGTCCGGTTTTCGACCGGACCACCCAGTCAAAAAGAGACCTTGGCGACTCCGGTCAGCACTGCTGACCATGCTGTTAAAAGTCCGGTTGGCAGCACAGTGGGGCTAAGGGAGGCTCCCTACCTGGCTCCGTGCGGCTCCCCGGAAGCAGCGACATGTCCCTCAGCTCCTAGGCACAGGGGTGGCCGGGGGACTCCGTGCACTGCCCCCCTCTGAGTGCTGGTTCTGCAGCTCCCATTAGCTGAGAACCGCTGCCAATGGGAACTGCGGGGGTGGTGCCTGCGGGTGGAGGCAGCGCATACCATGCAGAGCCGCCTGGACGCGCCTCCGCCTCGGAGCTGAGGGACATGTCGCCGCTTCCAGAGAGCCACCCAAGGTAAGCACTGCCCAGAGCCTACACCTCGCACCCCCTCCCACTCCCCAACCCCCTGCCCCAGCCCTGAGTCCCCTCCTGCACCCAAACTCCCTCCTGGAGCCTGCACCCCACACCGCTCCCGCGGCCCAACCCTCTGCCCCAGCTCAGAACCCCCTCCCACACTCCAAACCCTCGGCCCCGGCCTGGAGCCCCCTCCTGTACCCCAAACCCCTCATCCCCAGCCCCACCTTGGAGCCCATACCCACAGCCCAGAGCTCCTCACCCCTCCTGCATCCCAACCCTTGCCCCAGCCTGGAGCCCCCTACCACACCCTGAACTCCTCATTTCTGGCCCCATCCCAGAGCCCACACTCCCAGCCAGAACCCTCACCCCCTCCCGCACAACCCCCTACCCCAGACCAGTGAAAATGAGCATGTGAGTGAGGGTAGGGGAGAGTGAGCAACAGTTTTGTGCAATTAGAAAGTTGGCAACCCTACCCATCAATGCAGTGTTACTGCACATCATATTAGAGAAAGTACATTTATTTGCAATCATGCAACTGGTTCTCCCTTATCAATTACTAAGACATATTTTTAGACAGATCAACATATCTTCATTATATGATGTTCCTTCTCCCTCCAAAGAAAGAAATCATATGTACAAATCCTAAGTAAGGCATCCAATCCCATAAACCATTCCACCCAGCAAGATAAATTATGAAACAACTTTGGAAAATGAAGAATTGCAATTGGCTAACATGATTTCAAAATGGTGATATACAATGTATATAACAAAACTACCTGCTTGGTATTTGTTACCCACATCAGGTTTCACCATATTATTACCCTAATGAAAGGACAGAAAATATACTAGCTCAAAACTTTTTCAAAATGATTCCCATTGTTTGAAGTTTTACAGACTTTAAGACTCTGTAGCAGATAGAGCCAGTAGGAGCTTTTCCTAAAGTTTAGTTCTCTCTTCATCAACATCAATGCTACTAGAAAAGACACTGTGAAAAAAATGCAGTTTTTTAAAATAACTAAACTTTTTTTGTGATCTGAGATGAATGTTAAGAACTTTACAAATGAGAGGCCTTCAGAAAGGAAGCCAATAGGAAGTAATTGGAACAGGATGCTTCACCATTTTAAAAGGTAAATACATTTTAAAAAATAACAGTAGTAATAATAAAAAAAAAAACTTCCTCCACTAAATCCTAGGCTTCTGGCAGACTTCCCCTCTTGATAGGATTACTTACCTGCTTATCATTAGTTAGCTCTGCCCAGTTAAAGACAAGACCTAACCGAAGCTCAAATCTAAATTTCTCTTAGCTATCTGTCTTTAGCTTCTGTTAGGAAAAGTAGTAACAAAATTGCATCCTACAGGAATGCTCCTTAAAACAGTACCACCACAATAGAATCTAATCATCATCTAAACATAAAGAAAATATTTTAAAAGTTCATCTCTTCTTATGGAACTACTCTTTCAAGAAAAAGTAGTTTGTAGCGAGAGAGAAATGCACTTATAGTAAAAATGATAATTTTGAAATATTTTTAGTATTTTTTTAAAGGAAAATAACATTTTATAATTGCAATAAAATATTGCAGTGCTTAAATTACAGAGTAGTAATTCATGCCTACTGCACTCAACAGCACTCGGCCTTTGGCCTCTGCCTAACAATACACTAGAAAAGAATTATTACATTGTATTTCACATCCTGTCATGTTTTATTGCTTAATTAAAGCACAATGCTACTCAACATGACAAGCAATTGGACTATTACCATAATAGATTATAAACCAACCCAACATATTTTACCTTTACAACCTATTCTTCCTTTTTATACACACATTAAATACTGTCTGAACAAAGCCAGAGCTGCTGCTTACTTCTTTTGTCTGTAAAGTGTGAAGTGTGCATAGCAGAAAAGTAAATAGGAATATGGCTCCTCCCAGTGGGGGGTGAGGGCCCAGGTATGGACACATGAATCTTGGAGATGAGTGTGCGGTTGTGGAGTTGGTGTGAATGGAAGAGCTTTGACTTCCTCGACCATGGGATGCTGTTTAAGGAAGGAGGACTGCTGGGAAGAGATGGGATCCACCTGACCAAGAAGGGGAAGAGCATCTCCTTACCAATCTAGTGAGAAGGGCTTGAAACTAGGTTCAAAGGGGTGACAGAAGCCCACAGATATGTATTAAAAATGGTGACCTAAAGAGAGGGCTAGAAGTTGGGGGGCAAACAGAAAATTACAATAGAAGCAACAAGAGTGAGAACATCTGCTCGATATCTTAATTGTGTATTCACAAATGCAAATGGGTAGTATGGAGAATAAACAGGAAGAACTGGAAGTATTAGCACATAAGCTAAATTTCAACTTAATTGAGATCACTGAGAGTTGGTAGGATAAATCTCATGACTGGAATATAGATATAGCGGGGCACTGTTTGTTCAGGAAGGACAGCCAGGAAAAAAAGGGAGGAGTGATTGCATTATACATGAAGAATGTATGCAGTTGTTCAGAGGTCCAGAAGTAGGTTGAAGGCAGATCTGCTGAAAGTCTCTGGATGAAGACAAAAGGGGGAAAAATTCAGGGGCAACTTTATGGTAGGTGTCTATGATAGACCATCATATCAAGAGGAGGAGATAGATGAGGCATTTCTAGAACAAATAATAATAGAAGTAACCAAAACACAAGACTTGGTAATAATGGGAGACTGACTACCCAGACATCTGTTGGAAAACTAATGAAGCAAAACACAATGAGTTCTTGAAATGTGTTGGGTACAATTTCTTTTTTCAGAAGGTGGAAGAAGTAACAAGTGGGGCAGCCATTTTAGACTTAACAGGGAGGATTGGGAGCAAATCTGAAGGCTGACAGCAATTTGGTTGAAAATCCTCCTGAAATGATAGATTTCATGATTCTAAGGAAAGGAAGGAGTGAGAGCAGCAGGATAAACTCAGATAACTGGTAGGTAAGGTCCCATGGGAAGGAAATGGAAGGGAAAAAGGAATTCAGGAGAGCTGGCAGTTTTTCAAAGCAACAATAATAAAGGCACAACAGCAAACTATCCAGATGCAAAGGAGAGATAGGAAGAATAGTAAAAGGCCAATATGATTCCAACAGGAGCTCTTTGATGACCTGAAAATCAAAAAGGGATCCTACAAAAAGTGGAAACCTGGTCAGTTTGCTAAGGATGAGTACAAAAGAATATCACAAACATGTAGGGACAAAATCAGAAAGGCTAAGGCACAAAATGAGTTACACCTAGCAAGGGACATAACAGGCAATAAGAAGACATTCATTAAATACATTAGGAGCAAGACAGACGTGAAAGAAACATGGAGGTCTACTGCTTGGTGGGGAAGGAGAGCTAATAATGGATAATTTGAAAAAAGCTGAGGTGTTCAATGTGTATTTTGCTTCAGTCTTCTCTAAAAAAAAAAGTTAATGGAGACCAGATACTCAACACAAATAATATTAACAAAAAAAGGGAAGAAAGGGTTTGCAAGCACTTTGGAAGACAGGATTAGAATTCAAAACAACCTTGACAAATTGGAGAATTGGTCTGAAATCAGCAAGATGAAATTCAATAAAAACAAGTGCTAAGTATTACATGTAGGAAAGAAAAATGTAATGTACAACTACAAAATAGGGAATAACTGGCTAGATGGGAAGACTGCTGATAAAGATCTGGGGGCTACAATGGATCACAAATTGAATATGAGCCAACAATGTGATGCAGCTGCAAAAAAGTCTATTATTCCAGGTTGTATTAACAGGAGTGTCATATGTAAGACATGGGAAGTAATTGTCCCACACTAGTTGGCACTGATGAGGCCTCTGCTGGAGTACTGTGTCTGGTTGTGAGCAACACACTTTACGAAAGATGTGGACAAATTGGAGAGAGTCAAGAGAGGAGCAGCAAAAATGATAAAAGGTGTAGAAAACTTGATCCATGAAGAAAGGTTAAAAGAAACAGGCATATTTCATCTTGAAACAAAGAAGACTGTGGGGGACCTGATAGTCTTCAAATAAGTTAACGGTTGTTATAAAAAGGATAGTGATCAATCGTTCTCCATGTCCAATAGCAATAGGACAAGAAAGTAATCTGTAGCAAGGGACATTTAGGTTAGATATTACAAACAACTTTCTAAATATAAAAATAGGTAAGCACTGGAATACACTTCAAAGGGAGGTTGTATCACTTAAGGTTTTTAAGAACAAGTTGGAAAAACACCTATCAGGGATCATGAGTCCAGGGGACCAGACTAGATGATCTCTCAAGATCCCTTTGAGCCCTACATTTCTATGATTTTTATGATATATTAATAACACATCCTTTTAAAAAATGGTCTTCATTTTGCACCATTTGCATCTGCATTTAATTATAGACACAAATGCTCACATTTAGACCTCTGCCCACCTGCAAATGTGGTATACTACTTAGACATCTAAATGATAGCATTTGTGCTTCTAATTAAATAGGAGTATAAAACTGCATCAACAACAATGGAGTTTGTATTAAGGCCCCCTTAAATTTTTGGTCCTAAGAATTCTGAGTAAAGATTTAATTGTATTGAAATAAGGAAGTTAGTTATTCTATGCAAAACACAAACTAATTATTAAAATATATTTTGCATGAAGAATTTTTAATGCTTAATGAGAAGGCAAATCATTCTTTCTCTGTCTGTGATTTCTCATATTGATCCTGGTAATACTAAAGAAGCTGACTGATTATTACTGGCCAAACCATTTGGATTATTAGTAAGCATACACTGGCTGAAATCCTAGCCCCGTTGAAGTCAACAAAGTTCTTTTTGACTTCAGTAGAGCCAGGATTTCACCCACCTGGTATAATACAAAAAAGTTCACTTAAAGGAGATGGATAGGTCTTAAATTAAGTTATAGCATAATCTAACTAATTAATGAATTATTATTTCCCCAATGCCTAAAAACTGCTAGGTGCTAGACAAACATATAGGAAGAAATGGGCCTTCCCTTTAGGAGATCACAGTCCAGAAATTTACATGAGACTTAGAAATACTAAGTTTCCCCAACAACTGAATGTCTAAAAAAGATACCCATTAAAGGCATTATTAGACAAAAAACTTTATTAATACTGAAACTGCATTCATAGTTCTCGACAGATGTACCATGGCAAACTTTCAGGTTCATGAAACATCAAGGTGCAATTTAATGAGGTTCAACTGTACTATATATGCCTGCAAGGTGACTAGGATGTCCCTGCAATAGTAACTGCTGTACCTGTAAAATTACTCTGATGTGACTATGATATAACTGAAACAGCTGCAGTCTTTGATCATGTGTTGGCAGTGTATGTACAGATGTGGAGAATGTAATAAGGGCAGATTTTATTAGCTTGAATGGTATTCTGTTATGTTAATGGTTCCAGTCTAGGCTCATAATGTTATGCTGATTGTACTTTATTATTGTAACTGTTCAGAATGAAATATCTGATATTAATGCTTTAATTGCTTATCACAAGAAAGGGAAGTAAAATTGTCCTTAACTGGGATGACACTCAATATTTTTTGAAAGTTGATGTTACAGCCAAAATACTGCTGTTGAATTAATATAAAACACATTTTAACTACAGAAGAACATCTGAGTTTGAAGCAGGGTTAGCTGCCAACATTATGAACATATGCTTAATTTCCCCACTAATAAATATTTCCACAGATACCGAGTCTAATGAAGCACATAGTGAGCTATTGCCATTTGATGATTATAAATACACAAACTCTCAAAAAATGTGAGCACAGAGTTAGATCATTTCACATGATAAAGTGGTATTATATTGTAATGTCCCAGGAATCCTTTTAATATACACCTCTACCCTGATATAATGCGACCTGATATAACACGAATTCGGATATAACGCGGTAAAGCAGCGCTCTAGGGGGGCGGGGCTGCACACTCCGGCAGATCAAAGCAAGTTCGATATAACATGGTTTCACCTATAACGTGGTAAGATTTTTTGGTTCCCGAGGACAACGTTATATTGGGGTAGAGGTGTATTAATATTTTAAATAATTTGGTACGATGAGTAACCAAATGCTCTCTATGGTCATCTGAGGTGCACATTTCTTGTTAATTACATCAAACAGTTTAAAACTGCAAATTTCTTTCCATTTATTCTTTGTATTCATAAAACATCATGCTCCTCACATCGTCCACTTAATTATTGGGAACCTTATGCAGCCCCCAGCCTGAAACCCATACTACTTCTAGCTAGGGGGAGATTAATGCATGATCAGTGGATCCATTCCCTGGGCGTGGGCCCATAGAAACACAAAGTTTTTATTCAATGATCAGTGCCCACCAAAAAGAATGTGAAGAGAGATCTGGGTGCAGAAGGTAACATTGGCAAGGCAGGGAGCTTGGATTGCCACGAGTCCTTTGATTTGTTATGGGGAGCCCTTAGGTTTGCTGTTGGGGGAGGGATAGGGATGCCAACTTTCTAATTGCAGAAAACTAAACACCCTTGCCCCCCTTCCCTACCCCTTCTCTGAAGCCCCGCTCCTGCTCACTCCATCCCCCCTCCCTCCCTCCCTCTACCCCACCCTCACTCACTCACTTTCACCACTCTGGGGTAGGGGGTTGTGGTGCAGGAGGGGGTAAGGGCTCCGGCTGGGGATGCGGGCTCTGGGGTGGGGTTGGGGATGAGGGGTTTGGAATCCAGAAGGGGGCTCCAGGCTGGAGGGTGGGGCAGAGGGGTTCGGAGTGTGGGAGGGGGCTCTGTGAGTCTCCTGGGAAGCGGCCAGCATGTCCCTCTGGCTCCTAGGCAGAGGAGTGGCCAGGGGACTCCAGGCGCTGCCCCCACCCACAGGTGCTGCCCCCGCAGCTCCCATTGGTCATGGTTCCCAGCCAATAGGAGCTGCGGAGCCAGTGCAGCATGTGGAGTCCCTTGGCCACCCCTCCTCCTAGGAGCAAGAGGGACATGTTCGCTGCTTTCCGCACAGAGCTGGACATGGAACCTGCCTGCCCTGCTGTTGCTAACCGGACTTTTAGCGGCCCAGACAGGATCCCTTTTTGACCAGGTGTTCTGGTAGAAAACTGGAAGCCTGGCAACCTTAGGGAGGAGAGGTGTTTTATATTTGATTGGATCCATCTAGGCGTAATCAATGAAGTGTTTATGTAAGATCTTCAGATAGTTTGCATACTTCTCAATTCAGGGTTTGCTTGTCAGATTTAAGATTCTTCTGATTTCAGAGTAATGCTTCACTTTCGTTGTCTCACTCAGGAAATCATCAGTACATTTCAATAAATATTTAGGTTCCATGCCCCCCCCACTTCTATTTATATATGACTGTAACAGTGCCTGGTACCCTTCACGGTGTTCTGCACCCTCAGGACTCCCAATAACTATCTCAGCGTCCTATGGCACTATTTGGCATTCCTTTGACCCTGAAACCAGACAGTTTCATCATCTTTTGCTCCCTCTGAGTACCCAAGTTAGTACCTGCTCCCAACATTTGTTCAGATGCCCATTTCAAGCTGTCAAATGAGCATATTTTATTGGCACCTGTACAAAGTAACACCGGTAAAAATATGAAACTAACATGCCCATATGAATGCTATGGAAAACCTGGCTACACTAGTAATTATAACTTTGATACACAATATTGCAGGGTGTTTAACTTTGTCCAAGGACTCATGCCATAGAGAAGACTGTCAAGGCTGTATCCCCACTTTGAACTTTAGGGTTCAAATGTAGGGGCCTGCATGAAAACTTCTAAGCTTATCTACCAGCTTAGCTTTGGTCCGCTGCCACCATCACAAGAATTCCCTCCCTGGGAAGCCTTGAGAAACCTTTCACCAATTTCCTGGTGAACACAGATCCAAACCCCCTTGGATCTTAAAACAAGGAGAAATTAACCATCCCCCCTCCTTTCTCCCACCCTCCTTTCACCAACTTCTGGTGAATACAGATCCAAACCCCCTTGGATCTTAAAACAAGGAGAAATCAATCTGGTTCTTAAAAAAGAAGGCTTTTAATTAAAGAAAAAGGTAAAAATCATCTCTGTAAAATCAGTATGGAGAATAACTTTACAGGGTAATCAAACTTAAAGAGCTCAGAGGACCCCCCTCTGTCTTAGGTTCAAAGTACAGCAAACAAAGATACACACTCTGGTAAAAAGGTACATTTACAAGTTGAGAAAACAAAGTAAATCTAAGACGCCTTGCTTGTCTTTTTACTTACAAGTTTGAAATAGGAGAGACTTGTTTAGAAAGATGGGGAGAACCTGGATTGATGTCTGGTCCCTCTCAGTCCCAAGAGCGAACCACCCCTAAAAACAAAGAGCACACACAAAAGCCTTTCCCCCCCCCAAGATTTGAAAGTATCTTGCCCCCTTATTGGTCCTTCGGGTCAGGTGTCAGCCAGGTTACCCGAGCCTCTTAACCCTTTACAGGTAAAAGGATTTGGAGTCTCTGTACACAGAGAGCTGTTACCCTTCCCTTTATAGTTATGACAAAGACCAAAGTACATTAAACTCATTCCATGCAGAACTGCATTTTTAATTAAGATGTGTGGTCCTGGAGGAACACAATGAGGGACGCATACTAACTATAATTCCCCATTGAAATTCTCACTGATTTCCAGGGTAGCTTTGCAATGATATTGAAGATGAAAGTGATCTTCAGATATGAATAAGTCTTAACTTAGCATAGTTAACTGTTACATTCAGGATCCTGCAGTACAGAAATGATGCAGAACAGTTTTAGGACTTCCACCAGTTCTTCCCTTTATTCCTCTTTCCTTCCATCCTCCTTTTCCCATTTCTTTTCTACTCTCCATCTTTCTTTGTCTGTGTGCTCTTCTCTTCACTTTGAATTTTGGTTCCATCTGTGATCTCCCCAAGCTGCAGAGCTGACTAGAATTTTTCTTGGGGAGAGGGTGGAGAACTTCAATTCTAATATACTCCTCGCAGCAATTTATGATTTCTCCATCTCTCCCCAACCAAACAATCTTGGACAGGAATCTTAGGCCTCTCCATGCCCTCCCCCTGTCTAGAGGAAAAGGAGAGGTTGCAGAAGTTGATGCCCCCTACCAGCACCTGCCCTACTCTTCCTATACCGAACCTCTCAGTAATCCCCTGGACAAAAAGGGGAATAGTCATGGATACTATGATGGCTCCCCAGTATGCCAGCCTCTTCATGGGCCATTTCCATGAAGAATTTCTGGACAAATGCACCATGAAACTAATGATATACCTGCAAAACATCAATATTTTTACCCTTTGTATAGCTGACCTAAACTCCCTCATGAAGTTGTGGTGGAAATCTAACAACCACCATCCACTCATCACACTCTCTCTAGAATTCTCCCACACCAACAGTAATTTCCTGGACATCATGATCAAGTTCAACAATGGAACTCTACAAAAACATATAAAAACCCACACTAACCTTTACAGATCCAATAACCACCCCAAACACACCAAGAAATCCATTATCTACAGCAGCATTCAGATACAACAGAATATGCTCAGGATATGGACCTTAACACACTTATACCATCTTTATCAAACAAGGACACTCCACCAGAGAAGTAGATCACATCACAGAACAGGTCACTCAAATGCCCCCAAAGAACCTGCTTCAATAGAAGGGAAAAAACTCTATGACTGCACAACCCTACTTGTCACCCATCACCCCACTCTGAAACCCATATAGGGTATCATTAAACAACTACAGCCCGTACTTGATGAGGACCACATCCTAAAATAAATCTTTTCTTGAACTCCCTCATCTGGCCTTCAGATGACCTCCCCAACCTCATCAAGGTCATCATCAGGAATAAGCTCCTCAAAGCCCAGGACACAGCAATTCAGAGCAGCACCAGCTCCTGCCATAACAAAAGATGCAGAACTTGCAGACATATCTCCACTACTACAATGATCAATACCTCCCACAACAAATCTTTCATCATCCAGCGGTCCTACACATGCCTATCCAACATATGGTGTATCTCATCCAGCGCACTAACTGTTCCAATAGCAACTATGTGGGTGAAACAAGACAAACACAATGCTCTCATATACTCTTACACAGTAAAAATGAAAAAAGACAAAAACACCGTATCATAAAACAATCACTCCATATCTGACCTATCAATCCTCAGCATCAAAGGAAACCTGCACAACACCTTCAAAAGTTGAGCCTGGGAACTTAAATTCCTAACTCTGCGAGGCAACAAAAATCATGGACTGAACAGAGACACTGGATTTACAACTCATTACAACAATCTGTTACCCTTGTTTGTCCTATGACAGTAAAGGTGTTAACTGTCCACTTCACTTTTAATGGTCTCTTGTGGTATGTGTTAATTTCTTATCTGTTCCACCTTGAATTTAGCTGTGACATTCTGAGCACCTTTCCCAGACATGAAAAAGAGCTCTGTGTAAGCTTGAAAGCTGTCTCTTTCACTCACAGAATTTGGTCCAATAAAAGATATTACCTCACCCACCTTGTCTCTCTAATATCCTGGGATCAACACAGCTACAACAACATTAAAATGGAAACGCTTTTTAAATGATCATTAGTGAAGGAGTCAATGTTGCCATTTAGGCTTCATCAATATTGGGATGAATATTATGCTTCACACTGTTCTAGGAATTTCAGCCTCTCTCTGTATAGATTCGGTAAGATAGCATTGCCTTGATTCACCATTTAGAAGGTTATCTTCATAATATCTACAGAGCTTACATTGTTTTTTTAATTAAATTTTAAATTATGAAATATCTTAACCTGCCATAAGGGTCTTGTAAATACAACAGGCAGACCAGATCCAGCCCATTGGCTCTAGTGTTCAACATCTTAGAACTATCTAGTTTCTAGCAATTTGACCATGGTGCAGAATCTCTGTGAAGCATCTCTTCCCTAGCAAGAGTGTATATATACCCAAAGATCCTTCTCTTTATAACTTGCTTGTCAGTTGAAGCCCAAGTGTCAAAAGTCTCCATTAGCAGCTGGAGTTAAGTAATTGCCTTGTCAATACACAGGTAGTCTTCAGTTTTTCTTTCACAAATGCATTCACTTTTCATTTAAACACAAACAGTTGCATCTCTTCCTGATCCAGATGTAACACAATCTTAGGCAATCGATAATCACGGGTTTCAGTTAATCTTTTTCAATTTGGAAAGTTTTTGAGGAAGTGTTACTGTTCTATGTTTGAAACACGGCACACACAGTCATTAAATATTCTTTTGTCTTCTTTAACAATCCTAAAATAATACCTTTGAGGCATGTCTAAACATTTTACAAGCCCTAAATGGACACATACCCATAATTAGAAACAAAAAGACCCCAGGTAAAAGTAATAAATTACTGGACAATTTCTTACTTATGTAAATTTGATCTTATTACAAGGACTCAAGATTTTCACTGACATCTTTAAAATAAGGCACTAAGGAACAGATTTTATGAGTGAAATGAAAATTAAAAACAAGGAAAAAACAATAGCTCATTTTAAAATGGGATGAAGTTATCCAGACAATTTAAACAAACTAGACAAAAGTCTAGTATCAGAGGGGTAGCCGTGATAGTCTGAATCTGTAAAAAGCAACAGAGGGTCCTGTGGCACTTGCGTCTGATGAAGTGGGCATTCACCCACGAAAGCTTATGCTCCAATACTTCTGTTAGTCTTAAAGGTGCCACAGGACCCTCTGTTGCTTTAGACAAAAGTCAGTTTCCCAGATCAAACAGATTAAAAAGTGAGTTGTTACTTCAGCCATGCCTACAGTTTTATGTAGGCTTTTTTGGGGGGGGGAGGGGAATTCAGTTTTCCTCCTTGATTGCTTCCAGCACCTTCCACACTCCATTTGCAATTTCTCTCCTCTGCCAAATATCTCTGTGATATATCCCAGTTCTCCCTGGTTTCTCTGAATCCACCCTGTGCTCACTGGTACCTCTTTCTTTAAATGGACATCAGCTAAAGATGAGCACACTGGATTTTGTTCAATGACTTCATTTTAACTGGCTTGCACTGTAATATAGCCTTAAATTAAATGACAAGCTGTGATAGAGTATATAAACTCAACACTGGGATAGAAAGGCCCATAAATTTGGGGACAGCGGTTCCACCTGCAGATTGACCATGCTGCACTAAAGTGGCTTCACACAATCAAAAACACTAACAAAAAACTTCTTTGGTGGAGTTTAGCTCTTCAAGACTTTGATTTTGAGATACAACACATTTCAGGAGCCTCTAACAAAATGGCTGATGCACTCTCCCGGGAAGGTTTCCCAGAATCAGCCAGGTAAAAATGTCCCTGCATTCTAAGTCAATGTAGTCCTTGAAATGTAAAAAGTACTGTTTAGTTCTTCATGTAATTATTAGTAAAATTAGAGGAGCATGAATCTTATTAACTCTGTTTCCTAAACCTACAGGAAGAAATCCCAGCCAGTGTGGACCCGACCTGAACCAGGCTGGCCAGGTCTGTGATTTGGGAGGTATGTGATAAATGAAGGGGGAGGGTAGCCCCTGTTTATGAACACCCACACAGCCAGTTAGCTGTAAAATCCCTCCTGGTGTCTGTTCTTTGCTTGCTTTATCTGTAAAGGGTTAACAAGCCCACAGGTAAAAGAAAAGGTATGGGCACCTGACCAAAAGAGCCAATGGGAAGGTTAAGGAGAAGTTCTGGGCCCAAGCAGCCCTGCCCCATTGCACCTGCAGAGTCTGTTCCAGCTAGAGGAGGAGTTTAAAAGAGAGACAGACAGCTCAGAAAGAAGGAATAGCAGATAGGGGCTCTTGGGATAGGTCCATGCCCCTATCCTAAGTATGGGCACCACGGCAATCCTTGCTGCAGGAAAGGGGTCTGCAAGTGACAGCTACTCTAGGCCTCACAGCAGCAACTAGCTTCTCCTTAATGATTAAAGAACCCTTTGTTCTATCTTTTCTTGGATTGTTTGTGAGACTGTAACAATGCCCTAGACTAGGAATGTAAGTGGTAGGAAGCAGCCAAGGTGGCAGTCTCAGAGCATTCCTGGGTGCTTGATGTCATAGCCACTCCTAGGGCCCTGCGTCAGAACCCAGTAGAGGGAGAGCCCAGGGGGATATAGACAATGTAAGTCCTGAAGTAAAGGTATGAGGTCCTCAAGGGCCTGGAATTGGGCATGCAACTCCTTTTTGGGGAATATTGTACTTCTATGCTTTGTTGGACTCTGTTACTCCAGACAGGGATGGATTTCAGTGGTGACCTGGCTGGAAGGCCGAGTTTCTATCTACTAAAAAAGAGATTGCCATCACACCATAGTGACCAGCAGTACGAGATGCTAGAGACCGGTAAGAGTTGTGACCTAGGAACTAACTCTTAGGGGGTACCACTGATAAGCCCAGCCCTGTCACACAAGTATAATTCAGAAACATAACCAAAAAGTCCCTACATTTCAGTTCCGATAAATAAATGAGTGAGTGTACACCTAAATATCATAAAATCACTACATCAGACTGTTGGTGAAAAATTAAGAGAGGACCTTCTACAGACAGAACAGCCAGTTCATTCTTACAAACTGTACATCACTTTAATATTATTGTAGAATATGCAGACAAGCACTTCAGACAGTAATGCAAAATTCACAGTACTGAGAACATGTCTAAGTCTTACTCCATTGACAAGAAGTTGCAGTTACTGAGTAAAAGTAATAAATAATATACTTACCATAAAAAATGGAGCCTTAAAATACCTTTAGATTTGTTTGAAAATGCAATTAATATATATTGTACATCAGGATTTCTGCAGGATCTTTTGAGCCAAAGACTTAGTGCACTAAGAATTAGCTAAATATCTGAATGATAAAATCTGGCTTTGATTCCAAACAACTCCTGTTTAGGGAATGTTTGTGTGTTGCTAGGCAACACAATTTGGGATCAATAAATGTTGCCAAGTTATTTTTACATATAATAATTTACTTGTAAGATTTTGCTGCTTGTAAATTGTGAAGTTTGTGGTTATTAACATTTAAATAGCTATATTAAAAATGCTGATTTTTATAATAAAAAGCAAAAGCTACATCTTAAAACTGAAGGGAAGAACTGCCTCCCATGATAATAAATGTTCAGTAATTTGAAAAGTTTTTCCCCCTTGGGAAAACATACAACATAGTGAAATAACATTTTATGCTGGTCTGCTCACCTACCTTCTCTGATGAGTTGGCTGTGGAAAGACTGTATTGATGCAAAGTTCAATTAGTGTAATTTATGCATCCTTGAATGTCAATCATCACTGTTGAGAGGTGGGACTTTCAGGCTCTCTGTGCATTAATTAAGAGCTCATCTCAGCAGAGTAATCTTTCTACCTAAGGACCAAAAAGTAAGTTTTAATTAGATTCTAAAGGACAGCATGTCATATACAAAGTAAATGTAGTTCTTTAGCTAGTATGTAAAAAAGGACAGTAAGAGGACATTGTTGTTAATAATGTAAAAGGCACCAATCCCTTGTTCACATTTAACTTCATAGATACAGAAGTATTTTCAATGTACACATTGAATTCTGCCTAAAAGACTGCGTCCAATTCTTGTAACAGTTTGTGAAGACAACTGAAGTTTGACTAGATTGTTTGGATGCCAACATTATTATTTGACCCCTGTCTAATTATTGATGCTGAGCTGATGTTGATCGAGTGCATCTACAGTACTGAAGTTAGACCATATTTCTCTCTGATGGCCAGCTTTTTGTTCCAGGCTACCTTGTGACTGAATATGCAATGGGCAAAACAATGCAAGCTCAGCAAAAGTGAGCGAATGGACTTGCACACTGCATCACTTTCATAGCCTGAGTGATGGAGTATGTATGCAGTTGTTGGCTGGACCTTAAAATTCGGAGAGGTTAAAAAACTAGCTGGGTTCACTGGTGTCAGCTGCTTGAGAGATGCCTCTCTCATGGAATGGCTTGTGTGAGGACTATCAAATATGCTGCTTAGGACTCACTTGGGAAATAGTATATAAATAATATATTACATCATTTATAAATGAAGGGAGGGAAACAAATTTAAAAAGCTGGTCTGGAAAATAAACATGTCAGCTAATAGCTTGTGCATAGGAAAAGGGGGAAAAATTAAGAGAAAAATAAGTTTACACTTGAGAGAACAAGAACAAACTAGTTTGTCAAAGACTGAAATAAGGAATATAATGAAAGAGTAAAAAACAAAAACAAAGAAAACAAAAAGAAAGGCTGGTGTAGGAAGGCTTGGAAAGAACAAATAAAATGCCAAACTCCAAAATGAAATTTAGAACAGAGGAAAAAACCCAGAAAAATAGGATTTCAGTGTTCTGAAAGGTTACAGGCAGCTGCGAACAGAAGCTAAAATAAACTATGTACGCATTACATGACATAATTAATAATAATTATAAAGGAGGATCTTGCATAGAGAAATAGTACAATAGAAAGATGCGTCAGAATGTGGGGAAAGATTTACTAGCTGTCCCATGAAAAACAAATGTGAGTTCTGGTGTTCTTCATTGCTGTTATATTTCACGGGCTTTTACAAAAGGAATATGTTTGGGAAACACAGCCATCGTATATGCTATAAATTTACCACCTAACTAGTGTACCTGACAGGTACTGAATAACAGTAGCAAAGCTGACAAAACAAACTGTAGATATTACAGGTACCATGTGTAAACTGTTTTCCTCTAAACAATAATGTATGATGAAACCATTACTACTGTATAAGAGCGGTTGTTCTGTGAAATAAAATAGGAAAAATTTTAGCCAATAATTTATGTTAATGTTGGTCATAAAAATATTTTATAATCCTCTCCCAGTTCTCTCTCATGTATATTCCCAGCCATTTATGTGGTGTTTATTATACAATAGGAATAAGAAGCACTCCCCAGGTATAGGATGGCAGTGTGACTCATTAGATTTAAGAACCCCATAAGTAGATGGGCTAAAAAAAAAATCATACCCTTACATACCATATGAATACACTGCAATACCCCTTGAAAATATGAGTATTAGAAACTTGCTATATTGTTAGAAATTCAACCTTCATCCTATGAATTAAAAGTATTATGAAAGTCACATAGTACAAATGACTGGTTATATGTCATACCACTCTAAGTATATGCACTTTTTGAGATCTGAAATCTTGTTAGTTTTCCACACAGTTTTCTAAGTTATCCCTCTGGTTTAGAGTATGATAGACTTTGGACAGGGACATGTTTAATAGTCACTAACACTTGGGGCATATATTTTTATATGGAAAGGCCAAAGAGATATGCCTATGGTTTGTTATTTTTACTCTCTTAATTGAAGCAAAATATTGAGTCTTGTTATCTGCGGCCTCCTACTAGTCATATTTAGCACATTCCTTGTCAGCTGTGTCCCTTGATTAAAGTGATGGCGGAGATAGCCAACACACTAAACTTCAGAATAAACGGTCATTCTTTGTTCTTCTAAACAAAGATGAACGTTATAACTGTTTAATTTGCTGTCATTCACAAGGGACAATGTCAAGAACTGAACCACAGGACTTTTAGGTAAGTACAAATTGAACGTTAGCAGCACGGTGCCTGCTCATTCCCTCTGCCTCCTCACTCCCTTCCTTCATGTTTCCTTAGTTTGTTCTCATCTGAACCCACACTGGTGGTATGCTGCTTTGGAAGCCAGCTATAAAACAAGGCTGACTCGAACAATAAAATCTGGATAATCTACTGAACTGTGACTGAGATTTGTGACCTGCCTTCAGGTGAATCAAATTCAGCCACAAAAACTTCTGACATGCAGCTATCACAAGAGCTTCACAGAATGTCAACACAGTTGTACTAAATATTCTAAATGAAACATGCTGAGAACCACTGGATATCATGTGCTATCATAAAATAATTATCAAAGGTGGATGAACTTATCTAGCTATACTCCGGCACATGAAAAACAAAAATATCTACTTTCCTGATTTGTTTCTTTTTTTAAAAAATGGTGTGTGATACAGCAAATGTACTAATTATTATAGCTAATTACAAACAACAGGAAGACCCAAATTTTCAAAAGTGGCTACTAATTCTTTTTTGGACACCTACTGTTTGATTTTTCCAAAGTGCTGAGTAGTTGAAGTCAATGACAATTGCTTAGCTTCACAGAAAATCAGACTGTCATAAGTTGGCTGGCTCCTTTAAATTAAACAGGTTCAACTCCCCTGTGCTAGAACTGGTGCTCCCAGTTTGGCCATTTAAGAGGGTGGGGCTATGAAGAGCCAAACTGTCAATAAGGAAGGGAGAGCAGGAAATTTCCTAGGAGATGTTGCCAGAGTCCTGGGGGGGAGGGAATCTGGGGGGTGGTGTGTGAAAGCCTTGTGAGGTGCTGCTCAGCTAAAAGAGCAAGGAAGAATCCTGAAACAGAAGGGACTAAGAAAGGCAAAAGGGGAAATCACCTGGGAGCTGTAGCCCAGTGTGGGCTGAGGAACTGTTTTTTGTTTGTTTGCCTATGTTTAGAAAATAAAATTGTGCCTAGAAAGAGACAATGGGTGTAGCAGAAGGTCCTCTGTGGGCTGGGGAATAACCAGCATCTTACACTACCCCTGAGAGACTAAAGATGGAAACCCAGAGTTAGTGGACACTTTAGAGAATGTGGTTCTATCTCAAGGAGAAAAAATAAGTTTAAAATACAATTTTAAAAAACAGAACAGTTGTAGTTAACGGCCTTATTCCCTAAACTGAATCTAAGAATGACTGTGTGGCTGCTTGTAAAGAAATTGAAAAGTTCATGGCTAAATTAGTCACAATACACCTTAGAGAAGAGAAAACTTACCATATAAAATCATATAAGTTTGTGAAGTGTTATGACAAAAATAATATACCGTAGTATCAATCCTCTGTTGAAAGTCAGCAGATGCTGGGGTCTTACAGGTCAGCTTTCCATTGGAGGAGAAATTAGTAACATGGAGTTTGGGTATATTTTTAGTGCAACTTGTTTGTTTTACACAACATACACAAGTCCTTGAACAGAGGTGGTCAAAACACAGGCAACGCCTTCTTTCAGGGAGTACAGCCAAAATGTTGATGTCTGGTTCATGTGTTTTTCTTATTAAGGCATGGAGAGTTTATATGTAACTACTAAATTATTTGTATTTATACATTACATAACGCATCATTGAGAACCTACCGTAAGCTTCACCTAGCCACACTCTGTACTGCCACCTCCAGTCCAAGACCCACCTTCCAAAATGGAAGATGACCTCTGGCCTCTGCAGCAATACCCTACATCCTTATAGAACAATGATAGCTATGTCACAAAAATCCCAGGAAGCAACTCTGCCTCCAGAATTCATTCTAGAGAGATTAAGGGTGAAGGTAAACTCCCTTTGTGGTAACCACAGCTCCCCCCAGTAAAAGCTGTATTATAAAATCATAATAAGTTTCTTCAAAGAGTGAACAGTGCTTGTGCACTACAGCTATGTCTATATTATGACCTAGGGGTGTGCTAGAGCTGAGCACAGCCTAGCCATCTAAAGTACAAACCCATCTGAACCCCATGAGTATGTATTTGTGGAAGCTAGCCCATGCTACCTCGGCTATATTTCTATTTTTAGCATGCTACTTCAGATGAGAGTGAGAGCAAGTTTGTGTATGGGAGCTGGGAATCACTCATAGTGTAGACATAGCCTAAGAAACACCTTGTAAGACTATGTGTAGTGGCACCATCTGGTGACTCCTGCCATAACAATAGCATACATGTGTATCTAAGCTTATAGATAAATATTGCATTGCATATGGAGAGGTATTCTGAAACTTTCCTAAAAGTTCACAAACTGTCTTGTGGGTAAAAACAACGAGGAGTCCTTGTGGCATCTTAGAGACTAACAAATTTATTTGGGCATAAGCATTCGTGGGCTAGAACCCACTTCATCAGATGCATGAAGTGAAAAATACAGGAGAATAAATGGATTCTAGCCCATGACAGCTTATGCCCAAATAAATTTGTTAGTCTCTAAGGTGCCACAAGGACTCCTCGTTGTTTTTGCTGATACAGACTAACATGGCTACCACTCTGAAACCTGTCTTGTGGGTATCTTTTCTTCCATTCGTAGTGGTCTAGGTTACCATCTTTCCCATTTCCAAATGCAAAAATTCCTAGCATCAAAAACAACAAATGCTTCCAGGATAAGAAACATTTTGAAACTATTTACATAATTTTAGCTATCTTTATTGAGGTAAGTATTCTATCCTTTTTGAAAAAACATTAATCACACTGTCTACTTTTGTTCTTCATTTTATCTCTCTTTGCGATTTAGTCTGGATCTGATTTAACTCCCTCTAGCTTCCTATGTTACTTGTGGACTTTTAGGAAGGGATCCCTAGGCCACAGTTTAGGAACTGATGACATATGATACTATTTGAGGAACAGTATGTGAACCTAGAATTAAAGACTATATGGTAATACATTCAAACAAAAGGGTGGAGTTAAGATGACATGTCATTTCCTGACTTCAGTGCTTTAAAATTGTAAAAAGAACAGGAGTACTTGTGGCACCTTAGAGACTAACAAATTTATTAGAGCATAAGCTTTCGTGGGCTACAACCCACTTCTTCGGTATGCATCCGAAGAAGTGGGTTGTAGCCCACGAAAGCTTATGCTCTAATAAATTTGTTAGTCTCTAAGGTGCCACAAGTACTCCTGTTCTTTTTGCGGATACAGACTAACACGGCTGCTACTCTGAAACTTAAAATTGTAACTTTCTCTTAGAATTTTTATTTATCTTCATGGGTTTTTGTTGTAGTGGTGGTGGGTGGGTGGTTTTAAGGAACAAAAGAAAGTTTTTGGAATGTTATCAGGGTCAAATGGAGTTAAAATGGAAATTTATCTCCCACCTTATAGTAGCTGCTAACCTTCCTTCTATATATCCCCCTGCCACACACACAGGTAAGAATGGGGGTAGGAAAATATTTGCCAAATATTCACAGTACCTGATATACCCTGAAAATGATATTACATCTGAAAAGCATTTCTTTTATGCAGCATTACTTGAAATATCTACAGTAACAGTTCAGAAGTGTTACTATATATTAAATCTTAAGTTTTGCTGGAGTCCATCCCAGCTCAGTCCTATCCCCACACAGTAAGAATTGTTCAGCTTGACTTTTCTTATTTCTAGTACATTAAAGCATAGAGAAACACAGTAGGTGGAGATTTCTCTGTGGCCAAAGATCTCTTGTGAAGGAGGGTCAGATCCTTCGTCTATCAGTTTATCATACAGCATGGGAGTCACTTTGAAAATGATTCTATTGCAGTCAGCAACACCCAAAATGCGGATGGAAGTCATTAATCAGGCAGCCATACCTTAATGTGTTCTACTGTCGAGACAGTGACCATTGCTGACTCTATGGATAAGAGAGAAGTTTATTTTAAATTGGGATGCAGCTGTATGTGATAACTTTGAATTCAGCATTTTGCTACCTCAGTCTTCCCAGTTATCCCTTCCATTTGTCACATTCTCCTCACCTACCCTAATCTCAGTATCTATACTCAACTTTATGCAAACATTTCAAATCCATATTTTTGAAATGAGAAAGTTAAGAAAACTGATTAACCCATGTGACTGGGGAATTAGTTTCTTGGTTCTTAACCATACACTCAATTGAAAAGCGAACAGGAATACGATACTATTACCATAGGATCTGTACTTTTTTACATATTTGACCTGCTTCGGGGGTGAGAGACAGGACTGATGCTGAGAGCAAAGAACATAGCAGGGCTGTGGGGGGGCTGTGGCAGAGATGTGCAGGATGTGTCTGAGGCAGTTGGCCTTTGCTAAGCTTTGAGAGAGATGATGAGCTTTTAAGAAAGACCCAAGCAGGTAAACCTTTTGGATTCTTAGCTTGTTCTCTTCTTGCTGTGTGTACCTTTGGGGTGAATGGACAATACGGAAGGATCTGTTTTGAATAACTTTAATCAACTACTGATCACAGGTTTCCAGAGACAAGTGACTTACAGGTATCAATTCCAGTTGGGCCTTCGTGTGTTAATATGGTTGAAACCAGGGGACTGCTAACCTGGGATTTTAGCTAAGAGTAGTAGAACTACAAGGGTCCACCCTGGCAGAGCTGAAGGTAGTGAAACTTGTCACCTGAGGGATGCAGTCATGAGGGACTGCAAGGGGTGAAAGCAACTGCTCACTCTGTAACAGTATGAAGGGATTAGGGAGTGTTGTAGCCTGGTACTCCATTCTGAAGTGGGGAGAACCACAGACTTCCACTCTGGGAGGAATGCCAGTAGAGAGCCATCACAACAGTAAATAAGGTAATCTGTCATGATCAAGCCAACTGGAGCAGAACATTATTCTGTACTACCTAGATGCTACATATATTTATCTAAGATTACAGAAAAGCTCTATATAGTCTATTAATTTGTTTGGAAATAATCTATGATCCTATAATTAAAGACAGTATCATTATTGAACATGCAAAAAATAAGGCTGGGTGGTGTAAGTAATATTGTGGGTACCAAAGCATTACTGCTTTCAAGGTGTGCATTACTTACATGGAAGTTATGGTACTAGAGAGGAGCAAATAACTGTGAAAGAAAAATTTTTACAATGTCCTGCAGTGCTACTCAGGCTTCCCAGTGCAATCCCCAACCCATCCATCGCCACCAGTATATCTTCACATTGTTAATAGTAATTATGAAAAGCAAAAGCAGAATGTTGTTGTCAAGGCTGGATCCCCACTTTGAACTTTAGGGTTCAAATGTAGGGGCCTGCATGAAAACGTCTAAGCTTATCTACCAGCTTAGCTTTGGTCCGCTGCCACCATCACAAGAATTCCCTCC